>NW_026734983.1:0-72500 GCF_949786415.1 Peromyscus eremicus | reverse complement strand
ATCAACTTTGAAAAAGAAACATAGAACAAGAGAAAACAGAAGACAGTTCAAGGGCAGCCTGGGTATGTGAAAAATTCTGCATTTAAAATAATAGCTAGCTAGGTAGGCAGGCAGGCAGGCAGGCAGGCAGGTAGTTGGATAGACAGACAGACAGACAGTTCAGACAGCCTGAAGCCATAAATACAATCAACTTTCAAAAACAAATACAGAACAAGGGAAAGCAGAAGCCATTTCAAGGGCAGCCTGGGTTATGTGAAAGATCCTGCGTTTGAAGAAATAGAAGGCTCAGAAGACCATCTTAAGCAACATAGCAACATAGCAAGTAGGAGCCATTCTGGTGTTGAAAACAGATAGACAAACAAACGGACGAGTGAGTGAGTGGATGAATGAATGAATTATATATATATATATATATATATATATATATATATATATATATATATTCTGAATCAAGTGAAAAGACTTAAAACAAAACACGTTGACAATGTATTATCTCTGGAAAGAAAATGCAAGTGCTGTTTTAACTTTTGCTCTAACTCGGTATTTAGTCTGAGAACTGGGGGGTGGGGGTAGGGGTGGGCGGCGGTGGCGGCAAGGAACACCACAACAAACACCAAACCCGAAGAAGGCGGTGAAATGTCTTTAAAAGGACATCCATCTAAATGGCAGGCACACAGAACTGCCCTCGCCGGCCGCCTCCCTCCCTCCCTCACACCGAGTTTGGATGCCACCATCCCCTAGTTGTGCCAGGCAGCCCCTCGCCCGCCCCACATACTCCGAGGAGTAAGGGATCGATCGGTCAGTCACACTCTTTCACGCGGAACGCTCTCTGTTTGAGAGAGCGATTCGCCTGTTTTCATAGCTTCCCGTCATACTTTCGTTTTCGTATCCTGAGGGGGTCGGCCTGACTCCAGGCCGCCTTCGCTCTGTCCCGGCGCGACCTCGGCCAGCCAGCGTTTTTGCCACTTGGGAGAGGTGTTGAGTGCCCTGTCCTGTGCCCCACGGGGAGGGGGGACGGGACACGACTGATCATGGGAGGACCCTCTGGAGCGCTAGAGTGCTTGAGATTAGCCAGCCAGCAATCTGTGTTGTTTCCTTGAGGATCGAGACGGTTGTCGGGCGACACCTAGCGGTGGCAGTTATGTACAACGCTCCTGGTCCTCATTCGCTGACAAGGACGGCGAACTGCCTGCCGTTAGCCGGGCAGAGTGATGATAGTCCCGGCAAGCAGGCGGGTGTGTCCCGGAGGTGGTGTCGTGTTTGGAAACGGTCTCTGTGTAGGAGGTTGTACCAGAGGACTAAGATGGAGGTGTGCATGCAGGCTGGGACATATGAGAGAGGCCGTGGGGGGAGAATTTTAGCGGGTCGACCAGAAGGCTCAGGTCCTTCACGCCTCACGGATAGGTGTGGAGTCCACCCAGGCCTTTTTCTGCAGGAGCCCCGGGTCTCCCCGGCGGCGGCGGCGGGCCTCGGCGTCCCGAAGCCGAGAGCGGGCGCCTGTCCCGGCCTCCCCGCCGGCCCTGCCCGGGGCCCCACGGTGTCTCGGAGCTTTTCATTCTCTCGTTGCTCCTGCACGAGCCCCGGGTCTCCCCGGCGGCAGTGGGCCATGGTGTCCCGAAGCCAAGAGCGGGTGCCTGTCCCGGCCTCCCCGCCGGCCCTGTCCGGGGCCCCGCGGTGTCTCAGAGCTTTTTTTTTTTTCAAGTTTTGTTTTTAATTTTTAATTTAATTTAATTTTTTTTTTCTGCATGAGCCCTGGGTCCCTGGCGGCGGGCCTTGGAGTCAGTGCTTTCCTGCACGTCGGTCCCCGGTTGCTTTGTAGAGTCTCTCTCCTCCCCCCTTTGGTTGCCTTTCTCCAAGTACCCTCATATCCTGGGCGGCTGATCTCGGGTTCCTTGGCCGGGAGGGCGCGGGGTGCCCGGCTTTTCCATCATGTCCATCTCACTCTCTTGGTCCTCTCACGGTTATGAGGTCGACCAGTTGTTCCTTTGAGGTTCGGTTCTCCTGTTCATGGGGAGATTTTTGGGACGTTTCGCCCGGCCTGAGTTCCAGAAGATCCCTGTGGCCTGTGAATTACTGCCCCGCACGTGTTGTCATTGTCACCCATTGCGATCTGCCCTTATTGTATCTGCAGATAGGTACTGACACGCTGTCCTTTAAGTGGGTGACATTAAAGGACTATGGTTTTCTCAGGTTGCCGTTTCCTCCGAGGCTGTTGGGTATTCCCGTCTGCTCCCTCAGCCTTCGCTCTTGGTTCAAAGCAGCACCTCGAGCCCGGCCCGCGCGTGCTTCCCGTGCTTTGCAGCGTGGTGTGCCCCTTTTTTTCTTTGGGTGGCTCTTTGGACCATCGGCTTCCTTTTGGCTGGCTGCGACGCGCGCGTGTCAGGTGTTCCTGCTTCGTGGTTGTTGTCGCCCTTGTTTTTACCGTGCTGGTGGGGGTGGCCTGAGGGCTATGTGGGCTCTGTGGAAAGGTGCTGTATTCTGGGCCTGTGCCTGCTGTGTCCCCCTGGCCACTACTGTTTTTTTTTTTTATTTTCCGTCCATCATCCTGTGGGGGCTCCCGAGACTCTCCACTGGCCAGGGCGGGTCGCGCCGCTTTTCTCGCCCACCACTCAGCGCACCCGGTCCCTCTCTTGCCTTCCTGAGTGTAGCCTTTTTTTTTTTTTTAAAAAAAACCTCTGTGGCATTGCTTATTTCTTGAGGCAGAGAGGTCTTGGAGCTCCCGAGCCCCCATTGGGTCCCCCGGCTTTTTTTTTTTTTCTCCTTCCCCCTTTCGGTGGCAGGTTTTTTTTTCCTCCCCCCCCCCCGTTAAAAAGCACGACTTTTCCCCTCTTGCATTGTGTTCTCTCCTGCTCTCGCTTCTTGGTTTACTTCCCGACTTTGCGTCTCTGCTTGTATGAAAATTCCTGGTTTTAAACTTTTTTTTTTCCTCTCTGGATCGATGTGGTGCTCTCGTGCTGTCTTCGGGCCGGAGCCTAAGCCGTGCCAGGCGAGGGACGGACATTCATGGCGAATGGCGGCCGCTCTTCTCGTTCTGCCAGCGGGCCCCTCGCCTGTCCTCCCCACCCTCGGGTGTTGTGTGGAAGGCAGGGGTGCGGTTATCCGGCCTGAGCCCTGTCTGACCCCTGCACTTCCCGCTGTGGTTCGTGGGGTTCCTGTGACGCATCAGGTGCTCTGTCGCCATTACGTGGTTCACTCTGCCCGGTGTGGTTTGCTCGGCCCTCTTCCCCTGACTTGGGGGAAGGGGTAGACCGATCTGCCGCATCGCATGCTCTTCCGGACCAGTGTGTGCATGTGCCTCGCTCGCGGTCCTCATGGTGCTCCTAGAGCGTTCCAGGCTGACCCTCCAAAGGTGCTCGTTTCTGAGTGGTGGCGTCGTTTCCCGTTCCCCGGTGCGCCTCCTGTGCTCGGTCTGGCTGCAGTATAGCGGTGCGTGTTTTTGTTCCCGGTTCGTTGTCAGCGGGTCCATGTCGCCTCTGAAGGCGGCTCTTTTGCACTCTTCCCGTGGAGGCAGCGGGTCGACCAGATCTCCGGGACCGGACTTTGTCTCGGGAGGGAACCTGTGTCCCATCCCTGGATGTGGGTTGACGAGATGTCCCTGCTGGACTTTTTTTTTTTTAACATATATATATATACATATATATATATATACTTATACATATACATATATATATTATACACACACACACATATATATATATATATATACACACCTATATATGTATAACATTTAAAAATAAATAAAATTCAGGGCAGCCTTTTTAAAAATATATATATATATATTAAAAAGGAGGTTGACCAGTTGGCCTTTCCATGTATGTATGTATGTATGTATGTATGTATGTATGTATGTATGTACGTATGCATTATTTATTTATTTATTTATTTATTTATTTATTTATTTATTTATTTATATATGATTGAACGAGGTTGGTTTACTGATTGGCCTTTTCAATTTGATTAACTTAGGACACTTGTGTAGTGGTTGTGATGTTATTTTATTTTATTTTATTTTTATTGTTTAAAAGGAGGTCGACCAGTTGGCCTTTCTGATAATTATAGCTTACATGTATTTATATATGTGTAGGAAGCACAGCACTTTTGTTCTGAGAAAGCTCACTCTTCTGGCTTTATAGGAAACACAGTAGAGTACAAGAGTCATCTTTTCACAAACGCATAGTGTGTATCTTTTAAGGCGAGCTAGTGCTTGTTTCCCATTCATAAATGAAGTTGAATCACATGCAGTTTCTGGTCCTAAGAGCAAGTGTTGTTTTCTGGTAAGCAATGTCATTATTGTGCTCCCATTGCCTTACACAGTACAATAGCACTCACATCTGTTCCCAGCAAGTAGAGTGTGTTGCACTTAAGAGAAGCTACTGTTCTTGTCTGTTTCTTAAGCAGAGTTGAACTAGACATGGCCCGTGAGTGTAGAAAGCACAGTTCTTTTGTTCTGAGCAAGCTCACTGTTCTGACACTACAGCAAACACAGTAGAGTAGAAGAGTGCTCTTTTCACAAAAGAAGAGTGTGTTTCTTTTAAGGCGAGCTAGTGTTTGTTTCCCATTCATTAACAGAGTTGAGTCAGATGCAGGTTCTGGTCCTACGAGCAAGAGTTGTTTTCTGTTAAGGAGAGTCACTATTGCGCTCCCATTGCCACATACAGTGCAAATAGCACTCGCGTCTGTTCCCAGCAAGTACAGTGTATTGGACTGAAGAGAAGCTACTGTTCATTTCAGTTTTTTTAGCCGAGTTGATCTAGATATGGCCTGTGTGTGTACAAAGCAGAGTTCCTTTGTTCTGAGCAAGCTCACTGTTCTGGCCCGATAGCAAACAGAGTAGAAGAGTGCTCTTTTCTAAAAAGCAGAGTGTGTTTCTTGTAAGGCGAGTACAGTGTATTGGACTGCAGAGAACCTACTGTTCTTGTCAGTTTTTTAAGCAGAGTTTAACTAGATATGATTTTTGAGTGGAGGAAGCACAGTTCTTTTGTTCTGAGCAACCACAGTGTTCTGGCCTTACAAGAAATACACTCTGCTTTTCAGAAAAGAACACTCTTCTACTCTACTGTGTTTCCTATAGGGCCAGAACAATGAGCTTCTATTCAGTCCAATACATTGTACTTGCTGGGAACAGACGCATGTGCTATTTGCACTGTGTATGGCAATCGAGCATAAATTTGCCTTTTTTTTTTTTACCAGAAAACAACTCTTGCTCAAAGGAACAGAAACTGCATGTGATTCAACTCCATTTATGAATGGGAAACAAACACTAGCTCGCCTTAAAGGAAACAAACTCTGCTATTGAGAAAAGAGCACTCTTCTACTCTACTGTGTTTCCTATAGGGCCAGAAGCGTGAGCATGCTCAGAACAAAAGAACTGTGCTTCTTACACACACAGGCCATATCTAGCTCAACTCTGCTTAGGAAATTGACAAGAACAGTATCTTCTCTTCCATCCAATACACTGTTTTTGCTAGAAACAGACGTGAGTGCTATTTGCACTGTGTATGACAATGGGAGCTCAATAGTGACTTTCCTTATCAGAAAACAACTTTTGCTCATTGGACCAGAAACTGCATGTGATTCAACTCCATTTATGAATTGGAAAAAAACACTAATTCACCTTCCAGGAAACACACTCTGCTTTTGAGAATACATCTCTCTTCTACTCTACTGTGTTTCCTATGGGTCCAAAACAGCGAGCATGCTCAGAACAAAAGAGCTGTGCTTCCTACACACACAGGCCATATCTAGTTCAACTCTGCTTAGGAAACTGAGAAGAGTAGATTCTCTTCAGTCTGATACACTGTACTTTCTGGGAAGAGACACGAGTGCTATTTGTGCTTTGCATGATAATGGGAGTGCAATAGTGACTCTTCTTTCCAGAAAACAACTCTTGCACTTAGGACCAGAAACTGCATGTGATTCAACTCCGTTTATGAATGGAAAACAAACACTACCTCGCCTTACAAGAAACACACTCTGTTTTCAGAAAGGAGCAATCTTCTACTCTACAATGTTTGCTATAGGCCATGAACAGTGAGCTTGCTTAGAACAAAAGAACTGTGATTCCTACACACACATGGGCCATATCTAGTTCAACTCTTCTTAGGAGTGCTATTTGCACTGTAAGTGGCAATGGGTGCGCAATGGTTACTCTTCTTACCAGAAAACAAATCTTACTCATAAGACCAGAAACTGCATGTGATTCAACTCCCTTTATGAATGGGAGAAAAACACTAGCTCCCCTTATAAAGAACACTCTCTGATTTTGAAAAAAGAGCACTCTTGTACATTTCTCAATTTACTATAGGGCCAGAACAATGAGCTTGCTCAGAACAAAAAAACTGTGCTATCTACACACACGGGACATATCTAATTCAACAATGCCTGGAAACTGACAAGAACAGTAGCTTCTCTTCAGTCCAATACACTGTACTTGCTGGGAACAGATGTGAGTGCTATTTGCACTGTGTATGGCAATGGGAGCACAATAGTGCCTCCTCTTATGAGAAGAAAACTCTTGCTCCTAGGACCAGAAATTTCATATGATTCAACTCTGTTTATGAATGGGAAACAAGCCCTAGCACCCCTTATGAGGAACACACTCTGCTTTTGAGAAAAAAGCAGTCTTCTACTCTACTCTGTTTCCTATAGTGCCCGAACAGTGAGCTTGCTCAGAACAAAAGAACTGTGCTTCCTACAATCACTAGCCATATCTAGTTCAACTCTGCTTTGGAAACTGACAATAACAGTAACTTCTCTTCAGTTATATACACTGTACTTGCTTGGAACAGATGCGAGTGCTATTTGCACTGTGTATGGAAATGGGAGCACAAGAGTGACTTCCCTTACCAGAAAACAATTCTTGCTCTTTGGACCAGAGACTGCAAGTGATTCAACTCCGATTATGAATGGGAAACAAACGCTTGCTTGCCTTACAAGAAACACACTCTGCTTCTGAGAAAAGGGCACTGTGCTACTCCACTGTTTTTCGTATAGGGCTAGAACAGTGAGCTTGCTCAGAACAAAAGAACTGTGCTCTGACACACATGGGCCATATCTAGTTCAACTCTGCTTAAGAAACTGACAAAAACAGTAGCTTCTCTTCAGTCCAATACACTGTACTTGCTGGGAACAGACGCGAGTGCTATTTGTACTGTGTATGGCAATGGGAGCACAATAATGACTCCTCTTACCAGAAAACAAATCTTGCTCTTTGGAACACACACTGCATGTGATTCAACTCCACTTAAGAATGGGAAACAAAAACTAGATCGCCTTTCAAGAAGTACACTCTGCTTTTGACAAAAAGAGCACTCCTACGCCACTGTATTTCTTATAGGGCTAGAACAGTGAGCTTGCTCAGAACGAAGAACTGTGCTTCCTACACACACGCGCCATATCTAGTTCAACTCTACTTAAAATACTGACAAGAACAGTAGCTTCTCTTCAGTCCAATACACTTTACTTGCTGGGAACAGACGTGAGGGCTATATGCACTCTGTATGGCAATTTGAGCGCAATAGTGACTCTTCTTACCAGAAAACAACTCTTGCTCGTAGGACCAGAAACTTCATGTGATTCAACTTTGTTTATGAGTGGAAAACAAACAATAGCTCTCCTTACGAGGAACACACTCTGTTTTTGAGAATAGAGTAGTCTTCTACTCTACTATGTTTCCTACAGGGCCAGAACAGTGAGCTTGCTCAGAACAAAAGAACTGTGCTTCCTACACACACGGGCCACATCCAGTTCAAATCTGCCTAGGAAACTGACATGAACTGTAGCTTCTCTTCAGTCCAATACACTGTACTTGCTGGGAACAGACGCGAGTGATATTTGTACTGTGCATGGCAATGGGAGTGCAATAGTGAATTTCTTTACCAGAAAACAACTCTTGCTTGGAGAATCAAAAACTGCATGTGATTCAACATCGTTTATGAATGGGAAGCAAACACTAGCTCGCGTTACTAGGAACAAACTCTGCTTGTGAGAAAGAGCACTCTTATACTCTAGTGTGTTTCCTATAGGGCCAGAACAGTGAGCTTGCTCAGAACAAATGAGCTGTGCTTCCTACACACACGGGCCATATCTAGTTCACTTCTGCTTAGGAAAATGACAAGAACAGTAGCCAGTAGCTTCTCTTCAGTCCAATACACTCTACTTGCTGGGAATAGATGCAAGAGCTATTTGCACTGTTAATGGCAGTGGGAGCACAATAGTGACTCCTGTTACTAGAAAACAATTTTGCTCCTAGGACCAGAAACTGCTTGTGATTCAACTCCATTTATGAATGTGAAACAAAAACTAGTTCACCTTACTAGAAACACACTCTATTTTGACAAAAGACCACTGTTTTACTCTACTGTGTTTCCTAGAGGGCTACAACAGTGAGCTTGCTCAGAAAAAGAGCTGTGCTTCCTACACACACAGACCATATCTAATTAAACTCTTCTTTGGAAACTCACAAGAACAATAGATTCTCTTCACTTCTATATAGTCTACTTGCTGGGAAAATACAGGAGTGCTACTTGCAGTAAGTATGGCAATGGGAGCTCAAAACTGACTTTCCTTACCAGAAAACAATTCTTGCTCACAGGACCAGAAACTGCATGTGATTCAACTTTGTTTATAAATGGGAAACAAACACTAGCTTGCCTTACAATGAACACACTCTGCTTTTGAGAAAAGAGCGTTCTTCTACTCTTCCCTTTTTACTATAGGGCCAGAACAGTGAGCTTGCTCAGGACAAAAGAATTGTGCTTCTTACACACATGGGCCATATCTAGTTCAACTCTGCTTAGGAAACTGTCAAGAACAGTAGCTTCTCTTTAGTCCAATACACTGTACTTGCTGGGAACAGACGCAATTGCTATTTGTACTGTGTGAGGCAATGGGATCACAGTAGTGACTTTCCTTACTAGAAGACAACTCTTGCTTGTAGGACCATAAACTTCAAGTGATTCAACTCCGTTTTGAATGGGAAACAAACACTAGCTCGACTTACGAGGAAGCCACTTTGCTTTTGATTAAAGAGCGGTCTTCTACTCTACTGTGTTTCCTGAAGGCCCAGAACAGTGAGCTTCCTCAGACCAAATAACTGTGGTTTCTACACATATGGGCCATATCTAGTTCAACTCTGCTTAGGAAACTGACAAGAACAGTAGCTTCCCTTCAGTCCAATACACTGTACTTGGTGGGAACAGAAGCGAGTGCTATTTGCACAGTGTATGGAAATGGGATCTCAATAGAAACTTTACTTTCCAGAAAACAATTCTTGCTTGTAGGACCAGAAACTGCATGTGGTTCAACTCTGTTGATGAATAGGAAGCAAACACTAGGTCACCTTACAAGGAACACACTCTGCTTTTGAGAATAGTGCACTCTTCTTCTCTATACTGTTTCCTAAAGGGCCAGAACAGTGAGCCTGCTCAGAAGAAAAGAACTGTGCTTCTTAAACACACAGGCCATATCTAGTTCAACTCTGCTTAGGAAACTGACAAGAAGAGTAGTTCCTCTTCAGTCCAATACACTGTACCTCCTGGGAACAGACGCAAGTGCTTTTTGCACTGTGTTTGGCAATGGGAGCACAATAGTGACTCTTCTTTCCAGAAAACAACTCTTGCTCATAGGAACAGAAACTGCACATGATTCAACTCCATTTATGAATGGGAAACAAACACTAGCTCGTCTTACAAGGAACACACGCTGCTTTTGAGAAACGAGCACTCTTCTACTCTTCTCTTTTTACTATCTGGCCAGAACAGTAAGCTTGCTCAGAACAAATGAACTGTTCTTCCTAAACACATGGTCCATATCTAGTTCAACTGTGCTTAGGAAAGTGACAAAAACAGTAGATTCTCTCAAGTCCAATACACAGTACTTGCTGGGAACAGACGAGAGTGCTATGTGCACTGTGTATGGCAATGGGAGCACAATAGTGACTTTCCTTATCAGAAAACAAATCTTGATCGTAGGACCAGAAACTGCATGTGATTCAACTATGTTTATGAATGTGAAAAAAGCACTAGTTTGCCTTACAAAAAACACACTCTTCTTTTGAGAAAAGAGCACTCTTCTACTCTACTGTGTTTTCTATTAGGCCAGAACAGTAAGCTTGCTCAGAACAAAAGAAATGTGGTTCCTACACATACGGGCTATATCTAGTTCAACTCTGCTTAGGAAACTGACAAGAACAGTAGCTTCTCTTCAGTCCAATACATTGTGCTTGCTGGGAACAGACACGAGTGCTATTTGCACTGTGTAGGGCAAATGGAGCACAATAGTGACTCTTCTTACCAGAAAACAACTCTTGGTCATAGGACAAGAAACTGCATGGGATGCAACCCCATTAAGTACTGGGAAACAAACACTAGCTTGCATTACGAGAAACACACTCTGCTTTTGAGAAAAGAGCTCTCTTCTACTCTAGTGTGTTTCCTATAGGGCCAGAACAGTGAGCTTGCTCAGAACAAAAGAACTGTGCTTCCTACACACATGGTCCTTATCTTGTTCAAATCTGCTTAGTAATCTGACAAGAAGAGTAGATTCTCTTTAGTCCAATACACTGTACTTGCTGGGAACAGACGCAAAAGTTCTTTGCACTGTGTATGAAAAAAACTCTTGCTTGAAGGACCAGAAAGTGCATGTGATTCAAATCCATTTATGAATGGGAAACAAACATTAGCTCGCTTTACAAGGAACACACACTGCTTTTTAGAAAAGAGCACTCTTCTACTCTTCTCTTTTATTATAGGGCCAGAACAGTGAGCTTATTCAGAACAAAAGAATTGTGCTTCTTACACACGGGCCATATCTAGTTCAACTCAGCTTAGGCAACTGACAAAATCATGCTGTTTCTGTTCCTATGAGCAATAGTTTTTTTCTGGTTAGGAAAGTAACTATTGCGTTCCCATTGCCATACACAGTGCAAAGAGCACTCGTGTCCATTTCCAGCAAGTACAGAGTATTGGACTGGAGAGTAGCTACTGTTCTTTTCAATTTCCTAAGCAGAGTTGAAATCGATATGGTTTGTGTGTGTAGGAAGCACAGTTCTTTTGTTCTGAGCAAGCTCACATTAGAGAAGAAGAGTGCTCTTTTCTCAAAAGCAGAATGTGTTTCTTGTAAGGCGAACTAGTGTTTGTTTCCCATTCATAAACCCAGTTGTATCACGTGCAGTTTCTTGTCTTACTAGCAAGAGTTGTTTTCTGTTTAGGAAAGTCACTATTGAGCTCCCATTGTCATACACAGTGCAAATAGCACTTGCGTCTGTTGCCTGCTTGTACAGTGTATTGGACAGAAGAAAAGCTACTCTTCCTTTCAGTTTTCTAAGCAGAGGTGAACCAGATATGGCCCATGTGTAGGAAGCACAGTTCTTTTGTTTTGAGCAAGCTCACTGTTCTAGCCTTATAGGAAACACAGTAGAGTACTAGAGTGCTCTTTTCTCAAAAGCAGAGTATGTTTCTCGGAAGGCGAGCTAGTGTTTGTTTCTTATTCATAAATGGAGTTGAATCTCATGCAGTTTCTGGTCCTATGAGCAAGAGTTGTTTTCTGGTTAAGAAAGTCTCTATTGCGCTCCCTTTGCCATACACAGTGCAAATAGCACTCACGTCTGTTCTCAGCAAGTACAGTGTATTGGACTGGAGAGTAGCTACTGTTCTCGTCAATTTTCTAAGCAGAGATGATCTAGATATGGCTCATGTGTGTAGGAAGGGCAGTTTTTTTTTTGTTCTGAGCAAGCTCACTGTTCTGCCCCTTTAGGAAACACAGTAGGGTAGAAGAATGGTGTTTTTTCAAAAGCAGAGTGTGGCCGGGCGGTGGTGGCGCACGCCTTTAATCCCAGCACTCGGGAGGCAGAGCCAGGCGGATCTCTGTGAGTTCGAGGCCAGCCTGGGCTACCAAGTGAGTTCCAGGAAAGGCGCAAAGCTACACAGAGAAACCCTGTCTCGAAAAACCAAAAAAAAAAAAAAAAAGCAGAGTGTGTTTCTTGTAAGGTGAGATAGTGTTTGATTCCCATTCATAAATGGAGTTGAATCACTTGCAGTTTCTGTTCCTTCGAGCAAGAGTTGTTTGTTTTCTGGTAAGGAAAGTCACTATTGTTAATTTTATGTCTATCCCCCCCACTGGCCGATTGCCATATATCCTCAAATGAATGTATAAAAAGCCCTGCTTGATCTGAGTAAAATTTCAGCAGTTTCACAGCATACTCTGGTGTCTGTGTCTGTCTGTCATTCGCCGAATCTCACTTTTCCTGAGTACCTTCACCCCATTGTCCCTACTAAGATGCAGTCCGTGGCAGGTGGCACTCTGAACAAGGACATGAAGGACACGTAATTTTCTCTCTTCTTTCTCTCTTTTCATAAGTAGGGATTGGCTCCTGTCAGGGTACTGTAGACCCGCCGGTAAAGGCTCACTGGTTAAGCACAGGTGATCCAGAAGGTAAGCATGGGGCACCACCTCTCTAAGGAGGACAAATTATTTGCATCTGTGATAAGACATATGTTGACAGAAAAGGGCTTGAAGGTAACACCAGAGGCCTTGGCAGAATTTCTTAAACTCGTGAAGGAATTGTGTCCCTGGCTCCCAGAGGATGGCAGCCTGACACTGACGGAATGGAGGAAGGTAGGGAAGGCTATGCACAGATATGCAAAAGAAAAGGGAGAAGAATGCCTCAGTCTCAGTCTGCTTTGCCTCATGATTTCTTGGATGCTATTACTAGCATTGCAGTCGCTGCTTGGCCTCACATTCTGCCTCCCAGGACAAAGAGCACGGTGTTATCAGGGATTATACAAGGGAATGAAGAAACATATCAAGCCTTTATCTCTAGACTTGAGGTAGCAATACATAGACTGCTTCCCCCTTCAGAGGGAATGGACATGCTTCTGAAACAGTTAGCCTGAGAAAATGCCAATACCCTTTGTAAAGACTTAATTAGGCCTGTCAGGAAGACAAGCTCATTACAGGATTATATAAAAGCATGCATGGATGCCTCACCAGCCGTAGTGCAAGGAATGGCCTACACTGCAGCAATGAAAGGACAACGATTTAACGCCTATGTTAAGAAAATAAGTAGCGGAGGGGCTGATAGCTCCCCGACCTGTTATAAGTGTGGAAAATCAGGGCATATGCAAACGGGATGCCCGAATGCTGAGAATAGAGGAGGAAGAGCTTCTCCTGGCATTTGCCAACGATGCAAAAAAGGAAAGCATTGGAGAAATGAATGGAAGTCAAAGTTCACTAAGGAAGGAGTTGCCCTTAAGCCTGACAGTCAGACAAAAAACTAGCTTCGGGGCTCCCCCTTAGCCCCGAGAAAGAAAAGAGGAATGTCCAAAAGGAAGTACAGTTAACACCAGGGCTAAACCCTGCTGCGCCAGAATTCACTGTCCATAACCTGCCTAGAGCTACTCCAGAGAGTGCTGGATTAGATATATCATGTCCTCAGGACTTGCTCCTGTCCCTGTGGGATGGGGTAACAGTCATAGATACAAAATTACAGGAACCCTGCCACCACAAATGGTAGGATTAATTTTGGGGAGAAGCTCTAATACTGCTACCAGCTTTGAAGTACTCCCTGGAGTGCTAGATACAGATACCTTAGGTAGAATAAAGGTGATGATCAGGCCTTTAAAAGAAACCATTCAATTACACAAGGGACAGAGAATCGCACAGGTTGTTCTACTCCCCTACATAAATTGCCTAACCCTATTATGAAAAGCCATAGGGGATCAGTACTGTTTGGCTCTTCAGACTCCATAGAAGGAGTCAATTGGGTACAAGATTTAGGACAACGACCCTTTAAGACAATCATCCTGGATGGCAGGAGCTCCCAAGGACTCTCGGACACAGGTGCTGACAGGACCTGCATATCAGGAAAGGATTGGCCTTCTTCTTGGCCAACACACAGAACAGGATCCTCCCTTATGGGATTAGGGATGGCTTCCAGAGTAATGCAGAGTTCAAAGCTTTTAAAATGGCAAACAGACAGTAAAGAAGGGTTTATACAACCTTATGTGCTACCCTCTCTACCATTTACCCTATGGGGAAGAGACTTAATGGAGTCACTTGATGTGCATTTAGTAACAGGAAGTTCTGAGCTGGAGGAGCATTTTACATAGGGGCCACTGCAAAGTATCTCTATGCAGACTCTATACAGTGGAAGTCTGATCAGCCTGTATGGGTTAGTCAGTGGCCCCTGACACAAGAAAAAATACAGGCATTAGAACAGCTGGTATCAGAACAATTGGAAAAAGGGCATATAAAAGAATCTAATAGCCCATGGAATACTCCTGTATTTGTCATAAAAAAGAAGTCAGGAAAATGGAGATTATTACAGGATTTGAGAGCTGTTAACGTCACTATGGAAGATATGGGAGCCCTGCAACCTGGTCTGCCACCTCCTGTGGCAATACCGAAGGACTGGCATATCATAGTCATTGACTTACAAGATTGTTTCTTTACAATTAAGTTACAGCCACAAGATTGCCCTAGATTTGCCTTTAGCATACCCTCAGTTAATTTTAAGAGACCTTATAGATGCTTTCACTGGAAAGTCTTACCCCAAGGAATGAAGAACAGTTCTTCACTGTGTCAAAACTTCGTGGATATGGCTCTCCTGTCTATCAGGAAGTCTTACCCTGAAGCATATATTATCCATTATATGGATGATATACTGCTAGCCCATGAAAGAAAGCAGAAAGTAGAAGAAATGCTCGAGGTAACCATTTGCAGTCTCACCACTTATGGGCTTATAGTAGCCCCAGAAAAAATTCAAAAGAACAGACCTCTGGGTTATCTGGGACAATGGATACATGATAATTATGTTACTACTCAAAAGGCATCTATCAGAGTAGATAAATTAAAGACCCTCAGTGATTTTCAAAAATTGTTGGGAAATATAAATTGGGTAAGAAAATATTTAGATGTCACAACAGGTAAATTAAGCCCCCTGTATCAAATATTACATGGAGAAGCTCACTCAAGGTCAATAAGAAACTTAACTCCTGAAGCCTTGCAGGCTTTAAAACATATAGAGCAGGCTTTAGAAAAAGCTAAAGTACATCAAGTAGACTATTTGATTCCATTGTATTTAATTGTTTTTGCCACAGATTATACTCCAACAGCTTGCCTATGGCAGGAAGGTATATTGGAGTGGCTACACCTACCACACACACATAAGAAGGTACTTATATCTTATTTCTCTCTTTGTGCACAACTTACATATAAGGGCAGAATTAGGTCTAGAGAATTGTTTGGCAAGGAACCAGCCTTTGTAATTATACCCTATAATAAAGAACAATTAGAGCTCTTATTACAAGAATCAGAAGATTGGTGTCTCTCCTTAATGGGATGCCTAGGACAAATCACCTTTCATTACCCCAAAGACCCTCTTATTGAATTCATAAAAGAAGTTCCTCTTATATTTCCAAAGATATGTGTTTCTCAACCCCTAGCAGAGGGTATTGTGGTTTTCACAGATGGGTCAGCAAATGGGAGGTCTGCGGTATACTCGGAAGGGGAAGTACCTTTGATAAAAATTGTACCGCAGATAACAGCTCAACAAGCAGAAATATGTGCAGTTATGCTTGCACTTAGACATTTTCTCCAGACCCTTAACCTTTATACAGACTCAAAGTATGTGGTTAATTTATTTCCTGCCATAGAAACAGCAAGTTTAACAGGTTCTTCTACTATTAAGCCTTTGCTTAAGAAACTGCAAGCTCTGTTATGGCAAAGAACAAAAAATCATTTCATAGGACATATTCGGGGTCATACAGGGTTACCAGGACCCCTGAGCCATGGTAATCACATGGCTGACTTATTAACTAGAATTAATCTCCTTACAGTACAGGAGGCACAAGAAAGTCATGCTCTGCATCATCAGAATGCTAATGCATTAAAACAAGCTTTTCAGATAACTAGAGAACAAGCTAGACATATAGTTAAGGAGTGCGCTCATTGCCCTCCGCAAAATCAGAGTTTAAAGATGGGAGCCAATCCTAGGGGACTGAAGCCTCTTGCATTATGGCAGATGGATGTAACCCATATTCCTTCCTTTGGGAAGATGAAGTATGTTCATGTAACAGTGGATACAATCTCTCATTTTATCCACGCGTCTGCCAGATCAGGAGAAGCAGTAAAGGATGTGATTCAGCATCTGGTACAATGTTTCATGATCATGGGGAAACTCATGCATATCAAAACTGATAATGGGCCTGCCTACACCTCAAAATCTTTTGAGGTATTTTTAGCCCAATAGGGGATTAGTCACACGACAGGAATATCCTATAACCCACAAGGACAGGACATTATAGAAAGAACTCATTAGACATTAAAATTACAAGTAGAAAGATTACAAAATGCTAACTCATATATGTCCCCCCATCATGTTTTAAGTCATTCTCTATTTGTATTGAACCATTGAAACATGGACTCAAATAATAATTCCTCTGCTCTTAAGCATTGGGCAGTAAAAGAGACGGCATCATCATTGCCACGAGTACTATGGAGAAACTTGCTTTCGGGGTCCTGGAAAGGACCTGACCCTCTGATAACGTCGGGACGAGGGTATGCTTGTATCTTTCCACAGGATGTGGAATCGCCCATATGGATTCCAGACAGACTCATCAGGCCGGTGCCGCAGAAAACTGCAAAAGTGAAAGGAAAAGTTAGCGACGGCCCGGCTGACTCCGAAAATGAAGAAACTGACCCTGAAGCCACAGAAGCTTCCGACATGGACCCAGCTGAAACATCTGGCGACGAAAGCAAAAGCACTTGCCTCGCAACAATGTTCTAACCCTCCTTTAGAAATGCTATTTGTAGCCATGTTGTCCTTGATTGCTGGTGGGCCTACTATGGCCTCTACCAGTCCCTCTACCTATTTGGCTTATGTTCATCGTCCTCCGCTTTTACATGTAGTGGGATGGTTGAATGATGAGACTTACAAGGTATTGAGCAATCAGATGGAGATCATAGGGGGTTTCCAAGATTCAGATGAAAGGGCAAGTGCTTCCTCATTTATAAACTTTACAGGACGCTCAGATTCATTACCAATTTGCTTCGCCCTGCAAGGAGTAGCTCCTCCCAGGTGTCTCTCCACCAGCTAAAAAACCTTTTTAACTGATGCCCCCAGCTCTACCAGTAAGAAAAGAGATCCTAGATGGATCTGGGAGACTCAACTGCTTACTCTGGGATTTCCCACTATAAATGAAACTTTTCAGTCTGTCAATTTTATGCCTCTTGATTCCTGTATTACTAAGTATCAGGATAAGAATCAATTTTGGGATGATGGTATTACCACCTTTCCTACTTGGTTGCGTTGTGGGTTTCCTCACGCAGCCTCCACCTACAATCCTTTACTGTCTAAATTACTTATTTGGGATTTTTCCGCCTCTTCTGGAGAAAAGAAGTATGAAGATTATATCTCAAAAAATAAAGATAAGTTCCATAATAATACATTTGTGGGTCATGGAGAGAAAATCACTAGGTGGTTTTCACCTGGGTAAGTTGAGCCAGTGTGGGTCGCTAGAACCCCCTCCAGAAACATGAGAAAACATCCAGACTTGTTTCGGCTTGTTGCTGCTTCAGGCCCAGTGTCTAAGAAAAGACCCAAAGAAACTAACCTATCTCCCATTGCAGTTAGAGTGTGTATTTCCTATCCTTTTGCTCTGCTACTGGGCTCTGCCGCACATGTAAATATCTCTGCTCTTGGGTCTAATTCATATCATGTAACTTGCTTTAGATGCATTATCACTAATTGTATTTCATCAAGGGAAAGACAAAAAATGCAGATTATGATGATTGTGAAAAGACCACCTTTTATAATGATGCCTGTGCAATTATATAACATGACTTGGTATGATAATTCAGCTTTACAGGTACTTAGACAGCTTCATGAATTAATAAGGCCAAAAAGATTTGTTGCAGCGTTGATATTAGGGATAAGAGCATTAATATCTATTATTACTACTTTTGCCATTGCCAACACCGCCCTGGTTCAAGAGATTCATACAGCTCAATTTGTAAATGATTTGAATAAGAATATTTTCTTTGCATTATCTGAACAAGCAATTACTGACAAGAAATTAGAGGCAAAGATTAATATATTAGAGGAAGTAGTGTTAGCCTTAGGACAAGATGTGGCCAATATTAAGAAACCAATGGAAACTAGATGTCATCAAGAATACAAGGCTATTTGTGTGACTCCGCTTCCCTACAATTCCTCTGAGAATTGGGATGAAGTTAAGCATCATTTGTTAGGGGTATGGAAGGATCCTTCCATTACTCATGATTTAGAGGCTATTCAAAAGGACATATCGGCCATGAGCCAAGCTCATATACAAGCTGGCTCATTGAATGTCTTAGCACAAGGATTGCAAGCAGACCTTAAGGCCATGAATCCCTTAGATTGGATTCAATATTTTAATTTCATAGGCATTCTTGCCTTAATTGTAGTTTGTGTTATCATGATTTTCCCTTGTCTTTTCAGGAGAATAACCAAATCTCTGGGCAGTGTATGTGAGGACCTGTACGTCTTCCACCTTAAAAACAAAAAAGGGGGAACTGCCATGCCCACGATGGTGTCGCCCGTGTGACAAATGCCTTGGATGAGGTGGTTACGTGGGAAAGGGGGGATCGCAGCCCTTGGGTCTATGCCCCTGGCGATCCCTTATCAATCTGCCCGAATCATGGTGCCAGGCTACATGGAACCATGCAAAATCTGCTTGCAGAGGCTGGCTGACACTCTGCCTTTTTCTCTTTGCAGGTGTGACTATTGCTGTTTCCTTGTGTATTGATTTCAGGAAGTTAAATCTCAATGTTCCTGATGTGCCCCATAAAGAGAATAATGATTCCTCAAAAGTGGCCTTAATACTCCCACCTATAATTCAAGCTTTTAGGCAAACAGTTAAAGAGGGTCCTAGAAGTTTGGGGGAATTTATGAATGATTTAGAGCAAAAGGAACTTCTGACTCAAAGGGACAAAGATGCTAACAAAGAGAGAATAAAAGTAAAATCCAGAAACTCATAAACAATCCACATGCACAGCCAACAGCAGCTACAAGGAAACAGTTGCAGAAATTAGCCATTGCTACAAGAATTATCTAGGAACAAATAGAGTTTCTCATCAAGGGCCGGTGGTGGCAACCCCCTAACTTTAATCCTAGATATAATAATTATTTGGAGCCATCGCCCTTTACAGGAGCTTATGATAAATATGGGAACCAATGGGTGAATCATAATAGTATGAAAACAGAATGGCATAAGTTACAGTTCATGGAAAGAATAGCTAGGTCCCAACCCCCCTGGTGCCTTCTCATCTGCAAGCAAAGGTTAAATATTTTCACACAAATGAAACTATGGTGAGAACGATGGTGGGAAGGGTTTAATTTTGATTCAGAACAAAGGTGTAATAATTATGTAGAAGGAAAACTTCAGTTAGGGCCGTAATGTTCTCTATTTGGATGAGAAACCACAAAAGAGAAAAATAACACCTGTACGCATGAGACCTGTTTGTCATTCTGAGAAAATTGTGAGACCACATTGTTAATTCTATGTCTATCGCCCCACTGGCCGATTGCCATTTTTTCTCAAATGAATGTATAAAAATCACTGCTAGATCTGAGTAAAATTGCAGCAGGTTCAGAGCATACTCTGGTGTCTGTGTCTGTCTGTCTTTCGCCGAATATCACTTATCCTGAGTACCTTCACTCCGTTCTCCCTCGGTCTGGTGTTCCTACTGAGAACCAGTCCGCGGCAAGTGAAAATAGCACATGCGTCTGTTCCCAGCAAGTACAGTGTATTGGACTGAAGAGAAGCAACTGTTCTTGTCAGTATCCTAAGCAGAGTTGTACCAGATATGGCCAATGTGTAGGAAGCACAGTTTTTTTGTTCTGAGCAAGCTCACTGTTCTGGCCCTATAGGAAACACAGTAGAGTAGAAGAGTGTTCTTTTTTCAAAAGCAGAGTGTGTTTCTTGTAAGGCGAGCTAGTGTTTGATTCCCATTCATAAAATTACTTGAATCACATGTAGTTTCTGGTCCTACAAGCAAGAGTTGTGTTCTGGTTAGAAAAATCACTATTGCGCTCCCATTGCCATACACAATGCAAATAGCACTCATGTCTGTTCTCAGCAAGTACAGTGTATTGGACTGAAGACAAGCTACTGTTTTTGTCAGTTTCCTAAGCAGAGTTGAACTGGATATGGACCCTGTGTAGGAAGCTCAGTTCTTTTGTTCTGAGCAAGCTCACTCTTCTGGCCTAAGAGCTAAGAGAGTAAAGTAGGAGAGTGTCCTTTTCTCAAAAGCAGAGTGTGTTTTTTGTAAGTCAAGCTAGTGTTTGTTTCCCATTCATAAATAGAGTTGAATCACATGCAGTTTCTGGTCCTACGAGCAAGAATTGTTTTCTGGTAAGAAGAGTCACTATTGTGCTCCCATTGCCATACACAGTGCAAATAGCACTCGCGTCTGTTCCCATTAAATACAGTGTAGTGGACTGAAAAGAAGCTACTGTTCTTGTCAGTTTCCTAAGCAGAGTTGAACCAGATATGGCCCGTGTAGGAAGCACAGTTCTTTTGTTCTGAGCTAGCTCACTGTTCTGGCCTTATAGGAAACAGAGTAGAGTAGAAGAGTGCTCTTTTCTCAAAAGCAGAGTGTGTTTCGTGTAAGGCGAGCTAGTGTTTTTATCCCAATCATAAACTGAGTTGAATCACATGCAATTTCTGTTCCTATGAGCAAGAGATGTTTTCTGGTAAGTAAAGTCACTATTGCGCTCCCATTGCCATACAGAGTGCATTGCAATTACGTCTGTTCCCAGCAAGTACAGTAAATGGACTGAAGAGAAGCTACTGTTCTTTTCAGTTTCCTAAGCAGAGTTGAACCAGATATGGCCCATGTGTAGGAAGCACAGTTCTTTGGTTCTGAGCAAGCTCACTGTTCTGGCCCTATAGGAAACACAGTAGATTACAAGAGTGCTCTTTCCTCAAAAGCAGAGTGTGTTTCTTGTAAGACGAGCTAGTATTTGTTTCCCAGTCCTAAATGGAGTTGAATCACATGCAGTTTCTGGTCCTATGAGCAAGAGTTGTTTTCTGATAAGTGGAGTCACTATTGCGCTCCATTTGCCATACACAGCACAAATAGCACTGGCGTCTGTTCCCAGCAAGTACAGTGTATTGGACTGAAGAGAAACTACTGATCTTGTCAGTTTCCTAAGCAGAGTTGAACTAGATATGGCCTGTGTGTTGGAAGCACAGTTCTTTTGTTCTGAGCAAGCTCACTGTTCTGGCCCTATAGGAAACACAGTAGATTAGAAGAGTGCTCTTTTCTCAAAAGCAGTGTGTGTTTCTTGTAAGGCGAGTTAGTGTTTGTTTCCCAGTCAGAAATGGAGTTGAATCACATGCAGTTTCTGGTGCTACGAGCAATAGTTGCTTTCTGGTATGAAGAGTCACTATTTTGTTCCATTTGCCATACACAGTGCAAATAGCACTGGCGTCTGTTCCCAGCAAGTACAGTGTATTGGACTGAAGAGAAGCTACTGTTCTGGTCAGTCTCCTAAGCAGAGTTGAACTAGATATGGCTCGTGTGTCTAGGAAGCACAGTTCTATTGTTCTGAGCAAGCTCACTCTTCTGGCCCTATAGGAAACACAGTAGAGTAGAAGAGTGCTCTTTTCTCAAAAGCAAAGTGTGTTTCTTGTAAGGTGAGCTAGTATTTGTTTCCCAGTCAGAAATGGAGTTGAATCACATGCAGTTTCTGGTCCTACGAGAAAGAGTTGTTTTCTGGTAAGAAGAGTCACTATTGCGCTCCAATTGCCATACACAGTGCAAATAGCACTCGCGTCTGTTCCCAGCAAGTTCAGTGTATTGGACTGAAGAGAAGCTCCTGTTCTTCTCAGTTTCCTAAGCAGAGTTGAATTAGATATGACCCGTGTGTAGGAAGCACAATTCTATTGTTCTGAGCAAGCTCACTGTTTTGGCATTAAAGGAAACACAGTAGAGTAGAAGAGAGCTCTTTTTTCAAAAGCAGAGTGTGTTTCTTATAAGGCGAACTAGTGTTTGATTGCCATTCATAAATGGAGTTGAATCACATGCAGTTTCTTTTCCTATGAGCAAGAGTTGTTTTCTGGTTAGGTAATTCACTATTGCGCTCCCTTTGCATACAGACTGCAAATAGCACTCGCGTCTGTTCCCAGCAAGTACAGTGTATTGGACTGGAGAGTAGCTACTGTTATTGTCAGTTTCCTAAGCAGAGTTGAACTAGATATGGCTCGTGTGTAGGTAGCACAGGTATTTTGTTCTGAGCAAGCTCACTGTTCTGGCCCTATAGGAAACA
The DNA here is from genome assembly GCF_949786415.1 of Peromyscus eremicus. Classification (NCBI taxonomy): domain Eukaryota; kingdom Metazoa; phylum Chordata; class Mammalia; order Rodentia; family Cricetidae; genus Peromyscus; species Peromyscus eremicus. Next base: position 50,188 of record NW_026734983.1, on the reverse strand, counting down.
CTGTAGAGTATATGAGTGCTCTTTTCTCAAAAGCAGAGTGTGTTTCTTGTAAGGCAAGCTAGTGTTTGATTCCCATTCATAAACAGAGTTAAATCACATGCAGTCTGGTCCTATGAGCAAGAGTTATTTTCTGTTTAGGAATGTCACTATTGTGCTCTCATTGCTCTCCACAGTGTAATTAGCACTCACGTCTGTTCCCAGCAAGTACAGTGTATTGTACTGGAGAGTAGCTTCTCTTCTTTCACTTTCCTAAGCAGAGATGCACTAGATATGGCTTGTGTTTGTAGGAAGCACACTTATTTTGTTCTGAGCAAGCTTACTGTTCTGGCCCTAAGGAAATAGAGTAGAGTAGAAGAGTGCTCTTTTTTTTCAAAAACAGAGTGTGTTTATTGGAAGGCGAGCTAGTGTTTGATTCCCATTCATAAAAGGAGTTGAATCACATGCACTTTCTGGTCCTATGAGCAAGAGTTGTATTCTGCTTAGGACAGTCACTATTGTGCTCCAATTGCCGTACACAGTGCAAATAGCACTCTTGTCTGTTTCTAGCAAGTATAGTGTATTGGACTGGAAAGTAGCTACTTTTCTTGTCAGTTTCCTAAGCAGAGTTGAATTAGATATGGCTCCTGAGTGGAGGAGGAACAGTTTTTTTTTGTTCTGAGCAAGCTCACTGTTCTGGCCCTATAGGAAATAGAATAGAGTAGAAGAGTGCTCTTTTCTCAAAAGCAGAGTGTGTTTCTTGTAAGGTGAGCTAGTGTTTGATTCCCATTCATAAAAGTAGGTGAAACACATGCAGTTTCTGGTCCTACGAGCAAGAGTTGTTTTCTGGTTAGGAAAGTCACTATTGTGCTTCCATTTCCATATACAGTGCACGTAGTATCTCGTGTCTGTAGGAAGCACAGTTCTTTTGTTCTGAGCATGCTCACTGTTCTGGCCCTATAGGAAATACAGTAGACTGAAAGAGTGCTCTTTTCTCAAAAGCTGAGTGGGTTTCTTGTAAGGCAAGCTACTGTTTTTCCCCAATCATAAACTGAGTTGAGTCACAGGCCATTTTTGTTCCTTCGAGCAAGAGTTGTTTTCTGGTAAGGAAAGTGACTATTGTGCTCCCATTGCCATACACAGTACAAACAGCACTCGCGTCTGTTCCCAGCAAGTACAGTATATTGGACCGAAAAGAAGCTACTGTTTTTGTCAGTTTCCTAAGTAGAATTGAACCAGATATGGCCCTTGTGTAGGAGGCACAGTTCTTTTATTCTGAGCAATCTCACTGTTCTGGCATTATAGGAAAAAGAGTAGAGTAGAAGAGTGCTCTTTTTTTCAAAAACAGAGTGTGTTTCTTGTAAGGCGAGCTAGTGCTTGATTCCCATTCATAAAAGGAGTTGAATCACATGCACTTTCTGGTCCTAGGAGCAAGAGTTGTATTCTGCTTAGGACAGTCACTATTGTGCTCCCATTTCCATACACAGTGCAAATAGCACTCTCGTCTGTTTCTAGCAAGTATACTGTATTGGACTGGAGAGAAGCTACTGTTCTTGTTAGTTTCTTATGCAGAGTTGAACTAGATATGGCTCGTGTGTGTAGGAAGAACAGTTTTTTTGTTCTGAGCAAGCTCACTGTTCTGGCCTTATAGGAAAAAGAATAGAGTAGAAGAGTCCTCTTTTCTCAAAAGCAGAGTGTGTTTCTTATAAGGTGAGCTAGTGTTTGATTCCCATTCATAAAAGGAGTTGAATCACATGCAGTTTCTGGTCCTATGAGCAGAAGTTGTTTTTTGGTTATGAAAGTCACTATTGTGCTCCGATTGCCATATACAGTGTACATAGCACTCCCCTCTGTTCCCAGCAAGTACAGTGTTTTGGACTGAAGAGAAGCTACTGTTCTTGTCAGTTTCCAAAGCAGTGTTTATGGTGATATTTTATTTGTATTAAAATGTTATTTGTATGTTAATAAATAAAGTTGCCCAGGGGTTAGAGCTATTAGCAAGCCATAGAAAAGCAGGGTAGTGGTGGCGTATACTTGTAATCCCAGCACTTGGTATGCAGAGCTCGGTAAGTCTCTGTGTGTTCAGGGATACAACCATTATTGGACACACATGCCTTTAATCTCAATACCAATCAAGGAAAACCTGGAGGCCTATCCAGACAGGCTGTGATGAGGCGGTCATGTGGTTGGGTTTACAACCAATGAGAAGGCAGAACAGGAACACTATATAAAGACATTAACACAGGGGTAGTGAGTTCTGAGAGGTAGGACCACTGCAGGAGGAAGGGTAAGGTTTTAGCTCTTAGCTCTGACCTCTTGGCTTTCTTCTTTGCATTGGTTCTGTGTTTCTTATTTAATAAGAAGGTTGGTTACATCTACATTTGGCACCCAATGTGACAAGAATCCATTAAAAACTGCTTGGCTTGGCTTGGAGGCAGGTCCGGTTTCCGGCCTGGGCGGCCCGGCGCCTGACTGACCCGCAGCTGGAGCTACTTGCAACTGCTACAAACAACTCAGGCCTGCCCTGCCGAATAGGGCCCATACCTGTAAAGCCAAGGCTTGACTCGGCTCAAGCGGCTACTCTTTCTCTCTCTCTCTCTCTCTCTCTCTCTCTCTCTCTCTCTCTCTCTCTCTCTTTCTCTCTCTCTCTCTCTGGATTCACACCTCGAACACCAGGAAGCTGTTTTGAAATTCCCTGGGATTCTACTGTTCTACCCAGACTTGGTAAGTCAATTAACATATCTTTTTAAAAGAGAATTTTTTTCTACATTAAAAAAAAAATGGGCTTTATGTGTGCATTGGAAGAAAATTGGACTTTGTTTGAAATTTTAGGCACTCTGACAGTGGAACAACTATATGAAAAGGTTAATGTTGATCAAATTATTCAGTTTATTACTTTTCTTATCCTCATTTTACTATTTAAAAAGATAGTCAATTTAAGTGGCAGGATAACAGTGTTAGAAAAACCTATTAAACTGGTAAAAATGAATTATAGAGAAATTCAAACTCAGACAGAAGAAATAAACAGTGAAGTTGTTTCAAAATTGGATCATAAGGTTACAGAAAGAAAGCCAGTTTTCACACAATCACCCTTAATTTATCCGGTAGCTGTACAGCAGCTACCTGATGAAGAGAATAAACAAAATACTTGGGCTCCAATTAAAATGTTAGACTTACGAAGATTTAAGGAGGCAATAGCATCTTATGGCATGCACTCCCCATATGTAAAGCAAATGTTAAACAACTGGTCAACTAGAAATAGGATTATACCAAAGGACTGGCGGGAATTGGCACAGGCTGTTCTTGAACCTGGACAACATCTCCAGTGGAAAATGTGGTTCAATAATGAGGCTAAAAATATAGAAAAACAATGGAGGGATAGTGGAATACAAGTCTGTCAGGATCAGCTTATTGAAGAAGGCCAATATGCTTCAGTAGAAACACAAAGTTTATATGATGTCCAAACCCTAGTTCTATGTCGAACGGCAGCTTTGAATGCATGGGACAGAGATGAAGAACCAGGAAAAAAAAACTGAGTCATTTACAAAGGTTATACAGGGCCCAAAAGAATCTTTCACAGCTTTCTTACAAAGATTGACTTCAGCAGTACAGAAAATGGTCCCGAATTCAGAGGCTAGTCAGATAATAATTGAATCTTTGGCCTTTGAGAATGCCAATGCAGCATGCAAAAGGATAATCAGGCCGTTAAAGGCAAGATCTGCACCTTTGGAAGATTGGATTAGAGATACAGTTAATGTTGAGGCTTATGACCATGATGATATGTGGGTAGGAAAAGCAATTTCAAAAGGTTTGAGCAATGTTAGATGTTTTGGATGTGGAAAGCAAGGACATTTGAAAAGGGATTGTAAACAGGTCATTCCTAGAAATAATGTTTCTTCAAGGAACACTGGCAACAGAATGCCCCTTCCTTCTGGAGTATGCAGAAGGTGGTAAGGGAAAACACTGGACCAACAAATGTAGATCAACAAGGGACAGACAGGGTAATCCTCTGCCTCGAGCTTTGGGAAACTCCCAGAGGAGCCTCAGGCAGTCCCCCACAGTAAATCCAGTTCAAACCTTTCCTGCAGTTGTAGAGGAAACCCCTACTCAAAGCAACTAAATAACCAAATGTCTATAGGAATAAATCAAGTTAGTCGAGATGATGAAACAGAGAAAATAGGGAATTCAGAAAAAAACATAAAGAAAATTTTTTGGCAAACTTCTATTAATGAACAAAGACCAAAACTAACAATAAAAATAAATGGTGTTTTGTTGTCTAGTCTGGTAGACACAGGTGCTGACATTACCATAATTGCACCAAAATTTTGGCATCCAACTTGGCCTCTTCAGGAGGTAAACGTGCAACTGTTAGGAATTGGGACATTATCTCGAGTGAAACAAAGTGCAAGATGGCTTGAATGTATAGGTCCAGAAGGACAGAAAGGAAAATTAAAACCATATATGGCTAACATAGCTATGAACCTGTGGGGTCGAGATTTGTTACAACAATGGAATACTCAGATTAATATCCCTCCAATCTCAGAAACAAATCATAAATTAGTACATGTTTCTGAGAGAAATATTAAAAGATATTATTCTAGTGAGTGCTCACCAGCCATCCATGTCATACGAGAACACGGCACAACTGATAATTTTCCAAAAACACCAACAGCTCTACCTTTAAAATAGTCAACAGATAAGCCTGTATGGGTTCAGCAATGGCCTTTAACAACAGAGAAACTCCAGGCTTTACAAGAGCTGGTGGAAGAACAGTTAAATGCTCATCATATTGAAGAATCAACCAGCCCTTGGAATTCTCCTGTATTTGTTGTTAAAAAGAAATCTGGTAAATGGAGAATGGTAACAGACCTTAGAGCAATTAACAAAGTAATTCAGCCAATGGGCTCTTTACAATCTGGAATTCCTTTGCCTACTCTGTTACCAAAAGGATGGCCTCTCATAGTTATTGATTTAAAAGACTGTTTCTTTTCAATACCGTTACAAGAAAAAGACAGAGAAAGATTTGCTTTCACAGTGTCTACTTATAATAATTCTCAACCGGTTAAAAGATTTCAATGGAGGGTTCTCCCACAGGGAATGTTGAATAGCCCAACTTTGTGCCAATATTTTGTAAAACAGCCATTAGAAGTGGTACGTAAAAAATTTCCTAAATCTATAATTTATCATTATATGGATGATATTTTGTTAGCTGACTCAAATGCAGATACTTTAGAAAGAATGTTTGAAGAAGTAAAGAAAATTTTGCCTTGCTGGAGTTTACAAATTGCCCCTGAAAAGATACAAAGAGGAGATTCTATTAATTATTTAGGATATAAAATAGAACTTCAAAAAATTAGACCTCAAAAGGTGCAAATTAGGAGAGATAGACTACAGACTCTTAATGACTTTCAAAGATTATTTGGAGACATTTCTCATCTAAGAACTATTGTTGGGGTAAAAAATGATGAACTGAATAATTTGTTTAAAACCTTAGAAAGTGATAAGAACTTGAACAGTCCAAGAGAATTATCACCTGAAGCTGAGAAAGAATTGGCCTTGGTAGAAAAGAAAGTACATGAAGGGCACGTAGATCGTATTGATCCAAAGCTGGATTGCATTTTGGTTATTTTACCTTCTATGCATTCTTCAACAGGAATATAAATGCAATGGGAAGATATTATATTAGAATGGATATTTTTACCAAATAAACCAAATAAAAAATTAAAAACTTATGTAGAAAAAATCTCTGACTTGATTTGGAAATGAAAATTGAGACTTCGTCAGTTAGCAGGAATAGACCCAGCAGAAATTGTTGTACCTTTAACTAAGGAGGATATTGAAAGATTATGGATAGAAAATGAAGCTTGGCAAAAAGCTTGTAGTAATTTTTTGGGAGAAATTAACAGCAAATATCCCAAAAGCAATAGAATTGATCTTATAAAGAGAGCTGATTGGATCTTGCCTCGAATTGTGAGGAAAAAACCCATATCTGGAGTTCGTACATTTTATACAGATGCCAACAAACAAGGAAAGGCAGGTTACAAGTCAGAAAATTTAAGTAAAGTGGTTCAAAGTCCTTATAATTCAGTTCAAAAATCAGAATTGTATGCTATTCTGTTGGTATTAATGGATTTTTCAGAACCTCTCAATGTAGTAACTGACTCTCAGTATGCTGAAAGAGTAGTATTACATATTGAGACTGCAGAATTTATCCACGATACTTCAGAATTAACTTCATTATTTATTCAATTACAAGATACAATCAGAAAATGGAGTCATCCTTTATATATAACTCACATCCGATCCCATACTGCTCTGCCAGGCCCTCTAGCACAAGGCAATGATGAGATTGATAAATTATTGATAGGAAATGTGCTGGAGGCCTCAGAATTTCCTAAAAAACATCATGTAAATAGTAAAGGTTTAAAAAAGGATTTTTCCATAACCTGGCAACAAGCCAAAGTTATAGTAAAGAAATGTCCTACTTGTTCCTTCTACAATCAAACGCCATTACCAGCAGGATGTAACCCAAAGGGTACTCAGAGGAATGAAATCTGGCAGATGGATGTGTTTCACTTTGCAGAATTTGGAAAATTGAAATATGTACACCACACTATTGATGCTTATTCAGGATTTCAATGGGCAACTGCTTTGAGTTCTGAAAAAGCTGATTCTGTAATCACTCATTTGCTAGAAGTTATGGCCATTATGGGTATACCTGCACAAATCAAAACTGATAATGCTCCATCATATGTCTCTGTTAAAATGAAACAGTTTTTTGCTTATTATAATATAAACCATATTACAGGTATACCACATAATCCTACAAGTCAAGCAGTTATAGAAAGATCAAACAGAACTCTAAAGGATATGCTAAATAAACAGAAAGGAGTAACAAAAAACCCCAGAAATAGACTACATATTGCTCTATTAACTTTGAATTTTCTCAATGCCAATGAGAAAGGAACAACAGCTGCAGAGAGACATTGGATAATAGAAAAAACTACAGAGTTAAATCAACCTATATACTTTAAGGATGTGCTGACCTCAGAATGGAAACCAGGATATGTATTACATTGGGGACGAGGTTCTGCTTTTATTTCTACAGGAGAAGATAAGCTGTGAGTACTATCAAAATTAATAAAGCTTCGATTTGAACAAGAGAGACCTCTTAATTAGAGGAGGTGATAGTTCATCAACTATCATGAACATCCAATTTAAACTAACTTACACCAGTAACATATATCTTTTCATTTAATCAGATAGTAACTTGCCAAAAAGGAACATCCCAAAAAAACCTTGGGGAAAGGTTTTTGTTTTTGTCTTTTAGGAGAATGAAGGTTAAGGAATTTGAAAAACATTGGACAAATGAGACAACTGAAGAAAAGGGACAAATCGTCTATCCTAAGAAACAGAGTGAAATGGCGTATGGGTATGTTATCTAAAAAATTTTATGTCTTCCTAAATGTTTGTTTCTGCTTTTCTTTAAAGATTTAACACTATTTAACTTCTAATAGTCCCAGTTCAATTAAAATTTAAAGCTGACTTTGGAGTTGGAGAATGGCTCGCTCCTTCTTTAAACTCAAGCATGTTGTTAAAAGGAAAATACAGACTCCCTGTATCATGCCAGAGGAAAAGAGTCATCTTCTGCTATGGGACAGGAGAAAAGCCAAATTAATTAAGGGACTATTCTATTACTAATCTCAACTCTTTGATTCTATTCTGATTCTTTAAACTTTTCTTAAAGTATGAAATTTATATCAAAATTTACAAGATTAAAATATATATAGATACATATATACATTTTAAACTTTGTTAAGATATAAATGGTCATATAGAGTAGTAACTAATTCTAAAAAGCCGCATATATAGTCTTTGTGTTCGAGTCTCTTATCAGTTTTTTGCAGGAAATCACGGTCAGGCCTAACATCAACTGAAGTCTCCAGGAAGAAGATGGGGCCCCACAACAACAACAATTCCACGTGGACAATAATAACATCACTAAGCTGACAAATATCATCTACAGATCAGCTTTGAAGTACAAAGTGCTCAGAGCAATTTTGAGAGTGCTAGCTGAGATGATCCAGTCTCAAAGACTACTTGAATAAGGATTTGAGATAAACCCTGAACTTTGGCATTATACACAGACTGGATAATGAAGGATATAGTTACCTTTCCTAGAATTTGACAGTTAACCTAAAATTTTTCTTTCAGCATAAAAATAACTTCGCCCATACCCAGCAGGAAGCAATTTCAAGAATACAACGCCCACATTCCTAAAGAGGTGGTGTGGGGTGGTTGGGGTTTTTTTTGTTTTTTAGGTCTTTTAATGGGTTTTGTGTCTGGGATAATATTCATTGATTAGGGGGGTTGGTTACAAGTTGTTGTAAAGGGTGAGGAAAAGGGCTAAGCAAAGGAGATTAGATTTAAGGTTCTTATTTAAAAAAAGAGAAAGAAAGAAAGAAAGAAAGAAAGAAAGAAAGAAAGAAAGAAAGAAAGAAAGAAAGAAAGAAAGAAAGAAAGAAAAATGTAAATACTTTACATTGGATTCTTCTGGCCTTATAGGAAACACAGTAGAGTAGAAGAGTGCTCTTTTCTCAAAAGCAAAGTGTGATTCTTGTAATGCGAGCTACTGTTTATTTCCATTCATAAAAGGAATTGAATCTCATACAGTTTCTGGTCTTACGAGCAAGAGCTGTTTTCTGGTAAGTAAAGTCACTGTTGCGTTTCCCTTGCCATACACAGTGCAAATAGCCCTCAAGTCTGTTCAAGCAAGTACAATGTATTGGACTGAAGAGAAGCTACTGTTCTTGTCATTTTCCTAAGCAGAGTTGTACTAGATATGGCCTGTGTGTGTAGGAAGCACATTCCTTTTGTTTTGAGCAAGCTCATTGTTCTGGACTTATAGAAACACAAAATAGTAGACGAGTGCTATATTCTCAAAAGCAGAGTGTGTTTCTTGAAAGGCGACCTAGTGTTTTTTTCCCATTCATAAACGGAGTTGAATCACATGCCGTTTCTGGTCCTACGTGCAAGAGTTGTTTTCTGGTAAGGAAAGTCACTATTGTGCTCCCATTTCCATACATAGTGCAAACAGCACTCGCGTCAGTTTCCAACAAGTACACTGTATTGGACTGAAGAGAAGCTACTGTTCTTGTCAGTTTCCTTAGCAGAGTTAAAATAGATAGGGCCTGTGTGTATAGGAAGCACATTTCTTTTGTTCTGAGCAAGCTCACTGTTCTGGCCCTATAGGAAACACAGTATAGTAGAAGAGTGGACTTTTCTCAAAAGCAGAGTGTGTTTCTTGTAAGGCGAGCTAGTTTTTGTTTCCCATTCATAACTGGAGTTGAATCACGTGCAGTTTTTGGTCCTATGGCAAGAGTTGTTTTCTGGTAAGGAAAGTCACTATTGCGCTCACATTTCCATACACAGTGTAAATAGACCTCGCATCTGTTCCCAGCAAGTACAGTGTATTGGACTGAAGAGAAGCTACTGTTTTTGTCAGTTTCCAAGCAAAGTTGGACCAGAGGTGGCCCGTGTGTGTAGGAAGCACAGTTCTTTTGTTCTGAGCAAGCTCACTGTTCTGGCTCTATAGGAAAAACTGTGAGGTAGAAGAGTGCTCTTTCTTCAAAAACAGAGTGTGTTACTCTTAAGGCGAGCTAGTGTTTGTTTCCCAGTTTATACGTATTTAAATCACATGCCATTTCTGGTCCTACATACAAGAGTTGTTTTCTGGTAAGGAAAGTCACTATTGTGCTTCCAATACCATACATAGTGCAAATAGCACTCGCGTCAGTTCCCAACAAGTACACTGTATTGGACTGAAGAGAAGATACTGTTCTTGTCAATTTCTAAGCAGAGTTTTACTACATATGGCCCTTGTGAGTAGGAAGCACAGGTCTTTTGTTCTGAGCAAGCTCACTCTTCAGGCACTATATGAAACACAGTAGAATACAAGAGTGCTCTTTTCTCAAAAGCAGAGTGTTTTTCTTGTAAAGAGTGCTAGTGTGTGTTTCCCATTCATAAATGGAGTTGAATCACAAGCAGTTTCTGGTCCTATGAACAAGAATTGTTATCTGGTAAGGAAAGACACTATTGTGCTCCCATTGCCATAGACAGAGCAAATAGCACTGACATCTGTTCCAAGCAAGTTCAGTGTATTGGACTGAAGAGAAGCTACTGTTCTTGGCAGTTTCCTAAGCAGAGTTGAACTAGATATGGCCCCTGTGTGTAGGAAGCTCAGTTCTTTCGTTCTGAGCAAGCTCACTGTTCTGGCCCTATAGGAAACACAGTAGAGTAGAAGAGTGCCCTTTTCTCAAAAGCAGAGTGTGTTTCTTGTTAGACGAGCAAGTTTTTGTTTCCCATTCATAAATAAAGCTGTATCACATGCAGTTTCTGGTCCCAGGAGCAAGAGTTGTTTTCTGGAAAGGGAAGTCACTATTTTTCTCTCTTTGCCATACACAGTGCAAATAGCACTTGAGTTGTTTCCAGCAAGTACAGTTTATTGGACTGAAGAGAAGTGACTGTACTTGTCAGTTTCCTATGTAGAGTTGAACTAAATATAGCCAGTGTGTGTAGTAAGCACAGTTCTTTTGTTCTGAGCAAGCTCAGTCTTCTGGCCCTGTAGGAAACACAGTAGAGTAGAAGAGTGCTCTTTTCTCAAAAGCAAAGTGTGATTATTCTAAGGCGAACTAGTGTTTGTTTCCCATTCACAAATGGAGTTGAATCACATGCAGTTTCTGGTCCTACGAGAAAGTGTTTTTTTTCTGTTAAGGAAAGTCACTATTGGGCTTTCATTGCCATACATAGTGCAAATAGCACTCAAGTCCATCCCCAGCAAGTATAGTGTATTGCACTGAAGAGAAGCTACTGATTTTGTCAGTTTCCTAAGCAGAGTAGTACCAAATATGGCCCGTGTGTGTAGGAAGCACAGTTCTTTGTTCTGAGCAAGTGCACTGTTCAAGCCTTATGGTAAACCCAGTAGAGTAGAAGAGTTCTCTTTTCTCAAAAGCAGAATGTGCTACTTTTATTGTGATCTAGTGTTTGTTTCCCATTGCTAAAGGGAGTTGAATCACATGAAGTTCCTGGTCCTATATGCAAGAGTTGTTTTCTGGTATGGAAAGTCAGTATTGCGCTCCCATTGCCATATACAGAGCAAATAGCCCTCGCTTCTGTTCCCAGCAAGTACCAGTATTGGAATTAAGAGAAACTACTGTTCTTGTCAGTTTCCTAAGCAGAGTGAACTAAATATGGCCCGTGTGTGTAGGAAGCACATTCCCTTTGTTCTGAACAAGCTCATTCTTATGGCCTGATAGGAAACACAGTAGAGTAGAAGAGTGCTCTTTTCTCAAATGCAACGTGTGATTCTTGTAATTCGAGCTAGTGTTTATTTCCATTCATAAACGGAGTTGAATCTCATACAGTTTCTGGTCCTACGAGCAAGAGCGGTTTTCTGGTAAGGAAAGTCACTGTTGTGCTCCCATTGCCATACACAGTGCAAATAGCCCTCAAGTCTCTACCAGCAAGTACAATATATTGGATGAAAGAGAAGCTACTATTTTTGTCAGTTTCCTAAGCAGAGTTGAACTAAATATGACCCGTGAGTTTAGGATGCACATTCCTTTTGTTTTGAGCAAGCTCATTGTTCTGCCCTTATAGGAAACACAGAATAGTAGAAGAGTGATATTTTCTCAAAAGCAGAGTGTGTTTCTTGAAAGGCAACCTAGTATTTTTTCACATTCATAAACTGAGTTGAATCACATGCAGTTTCAGGTCTTACGAGCAAGAGTTTTTTTCTGGTAAGGAAAGTCACTATTGTGCTCCCATTTCCAAGCATAGTGCAAATAGCACTCACGTCAGTTCCCAGCAAGTACACTGTATTGGACTGAAGAGAAGCTACTGTTCTTGTCAGTTTCCTTAGCAGAGTTAAAATAGATAGGGCCGGGTGTATAGTAAGCACAGTTCTTTTGTTCTGAGCAAGCTCACTCTTCTGGCCCTATATTAAACATAGTAGAGTAGAAGAGTGCTCTTTTCTCAAAAGCAGAGTGTGTTTCTTGTAAAGTAATCTAGTGTTTGTTTCCCATTCATAAAGAGAGTTGTATCATATGCAGTTTCTGGTCCTACAAGCAAGAGTTTTTTTCTGGTAAGGAAAATCACTATTTTTCTCCCATTGCCATGCACAGTGTAAATAGCTCACACGTCTGTTCAAACCAAGTACAGTGTATTGGACTGAACAGAAGCTACTGATCTTGTCAGTTTCCTAAACAGAGTTGAACTAGATATCGCCCGTGTGTGTAGGAAGGACAATTCTTTTGTTCTGACCAAGCTCACTCATCAGACCCTATCGGGAAGCCAGTAGAGTAGAAGAGTGCTTTTTTCTAAAAAGCAGAGTGTGTTTCTTGTAAGTTGAAATAGTGTTTGTTTCCCATTCATAAACGAAGTTGAATTACATGCTGTTTCTGGTCCTACGATCAAGAGTTGTTTTCTGGTAAGGAAAGTCACTATTTTGCTCCCAATGCCATACACAGTGCAAAGAGCACTCACGTCTGTTTCCAGCAAGTACAGTTTATTGGACTGAAGAGAAGCTACTGTTCTTGTCAGTTTCCTATGCAAAGTTGAACTTGATATGGCTTGTGTGTGTAGGAAGGACAATTCTTTTGTTCTGACCAAGCTCGCTATTCTGGCCCTATAGGAAACACAGTAGAGTAAAACAGTGCTGTTTTCTCAAAAGCAGAGTATGTTTCTTATAAGGCGAGCTAGTGTGTGTTTCCCAGTTTATACGTATTTTAATCACATGCCGTTTCTGGTCCTATGTGCAAGAGTTGTTTTCTGGTAAGGAAATTCACTATTGTGCTCCCATTGCCAAACATAGTACAAATAGCACTCGCGTCAGTTCCCAACAAGTACACTGTATTGGACTGAAGAGAAGATACTGTTCTTGTCAGTTTCCTTAGCAGAGTTGAAATGGATATCGCCTGTGTGTATAGGAAGCACATTTCTTTTGTTCTGACCAAGCTCACTGTTCTGGCCCTATAGGAAACACAGTAGAGTAGAAGAGTGGACTTTTCTCAAAAGCAGAGTGTGTTTCTTGTAAGGCGAGCTAGGGTTTGTTTCCCATTCATAAACGGAGTTGAATCACATGCAGTTTTTGGTCCTACGGGCAAGAGTTGTTTTCTGGTAAGGAAAGTCACTATTGTGCTCACATTGCCATACACAGTGCAAATAGACCTTGCGTCTGTTCCCAGCAAGTACAGTGTATTGGACTGAAGAGAAGCTACTGTTCTTGTCAGTTTCCTAAGCTGAGTTTAGGTAGATATGGCCCGTGTGTAGGAAGCACAGTTCTTTTGTTCTGAACAAGCTCACTCTTCTGGTCCTATAGGAAACACAGAAGAGTAGAAGAGTGCCCTTTTATCAAAAGCAGAGTGTGTTTCATGTAAGACAAGCAAGTTTTTGTTTCCCTTCATTTACGGAGTTGAATCACATGTATTTTCTGGTCCTATGAGCAAGAGTTGTTTTCTGGTAAGGAAAGACACTATTGTGCTCTCATTGCCGTACATTGTGAAACTAACACTCGCGTCTGTTCCCAGCAATTACATTGTATTGGACTGTAAAGAAGATACTGTTCTTGTCAGTTTCTAAGCAGAGTTTTACTACATATGGCCCTTGTGAGTAGGAAGCACAGTTCTTTTGTTCTGAGCACGCTCACTCTTCTGGCACTATATGAAACACAGAAGAATAGAAGAGTGCTCTTTTCTCAAAACTAGAGTGTTTTTCTTGTAAGGAGTGCTAGTGTGTGTTTACCATTCATAAAAGAATTTGAATCACACACAGTTTCTGGTCCTATGAGCAAGAGTTGTTTTCTGGTAAGGAAAGTCACTATTGCGCTCCCATTGCCATACACAGTTCAAATAGCACTCTCCTTTGTTCCTAGCAAGTATGGTGTATTGGACTGGAGAGAAGATGCTGTTCTTGACAGTTTCCTAAGCAGAGTGGAACTAGCTATGGCCCGTGTGTGTAGGAAGCACAGTTCATTTGTTCTGAGCAAGCTCACTCTTCTGGAACTATAGGAAACACAGTAGAGTAAAAGAGTGCTCTTTTCTCAAAAGCAGAGTGTGTTTCTTTTAAGGCGAGTTAGTGTTTGTTTCCCATTAATAAACGGAATTGAATCACATGCAGTTTCTGGTCCTACGAGCAGGAGTTGTTATCTGGTAAAAAAGTCACTGTTGTGCTCCCATTCGCATAGCAGTGCAAATGGTACTCGCTTCCATATCATGGAAGTACAGTGTATTGGACTGAAGAGAAACTACTGATCTTGTCAGGTTTTTAAAGATAGTTGAACCAGATACGGCCAGTGTGTGTAGGAAGCACAGTTCATATGTTCTGAGCAAGCTCACTCTTCTGGCCCTATTGGAAACACAGTGGAGTAGAAGAGTGCTCTTTTCTCAAAAGCAGAGTGTGTTTCTTGTTAGGCGAGCTAGTGTTTGTTTCCCATTCATAAATGGAGTTGAATCACAAGCAGTTTTTGGTCTTATGAACAAGAGTTGTTATCTGGAAAGGAAAGACACTATTGTGCTCCCATTGCCATACACAGAGCAAATAGCACTGACATCTGTTCCAAGCAAGTACAGTGTATTGGACTGAAGAGATGCTACTGTTCTTGTCAGTTTCCTAAGCAGAGTTGAACTAGATATGGCCCGTGTGTGTAGGAAGCACATTCCTTTTGTTTTGAGCAAGCTCATTTTCTGGCCTTACAGGAAATACAGAATAGTAGATGAGTGCTCTTTTCTGAAAAGCAGAGTGTGTTTCTTGAAAGGCGACCTAGTGTTTTTTTCCCATTCATAAATGGAGTTGAATTACATGCTGTTTCTGGTCCTACGATCAAGAGTTGTTTTCTGGTAAGGAAAGTCACTATTTTGCTCCCAATGCCATACACAGTGCAAAGAGCACTCGCATCTGTTTCCAGCAAGTACAGTTTATTGGACTGAAGAGAAGCTACTGTTCTTGTCAGTTTCCTATGCAAAGTTGAACTTGATATGGCTTGTGTGTGTAGGAAGGACAATTCTTTTGTTCTGACCAAGCTCGCTATTCTGGCCCTATAGGAAACACAGTAGAGTAAAACAGTGCTGTTTTCTCAAAAGCAGAGTATGTTTCTTATAAGGCGAGCTAGTGTGTGTTTCCCAGTTTATACGTATTTTAATCACATGCCGTTTCTGGTCCTATGTGCAAGAGTTGTTTTCTGGTAAGGAAATTCACTATTGTGCTCCCATTGCCAAACATAGTACAAATAGCACTCGCGTCAGTTCCCAACAAGTACACTGTATTGGACTGAAGAGAAGATACTGTTCTTGTCAGTTTCCTTAGCAGAGTTGAAATGGATATCGCCTGTGTGTATAGGAAGCACATTTCTTTTGTTCTGACCAAGCTCACTGTTCTGGCCCTATAGGAAACACAGTAGAGTAGAAGAGTGGACTTTTCTCAAAAGCAGAGTGTGTTTCTTGTAAGGCAAGCTAGGGTTTGTTTCCCATTCATAAACGGAGTTGAATCACATGCAGTTTTTGGTCCTACGGGCAAGAGTTGTTTTCTGGTAAGGAAAGTCACTATTGTGCTCACATTGCCATACACAGTGCAAATAGACCTTGCGTCTGTTCCCAGCAAGTACAGTGTATTGGACTGAAGAGAAGCTACTGTTCTTGTCAGTTTCCTAAGCTGAGTTTAGGTAGATATGGCCCGTGTGTAGGAAGCACAGTTCTTTTGTTCTGAACAAGCTCACTCTTCTGGTCCTATAGGAAACACAGAAGAGTAGAAGAGTGCCCTTTTATCAAAAGCAGAGTGTGTTTCATGTAAGACAAGCAAGTTTTTGTTTCCCTTCATTTACGGAGTTGAATCACATGTATTTTCTGGTCCTATGAGCAAGAGTTGTTTTCTGGTAAGGAAAGACACTATTGTGCTCTCATTGCCGTACATTGTGAAACTAACACTCGCGTCTGTTCCCAGCAATTACATTGTATTGGACTGTAAAGAAGATACTGTTCTTGTCAGTTTCTAAGCAGAGTTTTACTACATATGGCCCTTGTGAGTAGGA
This sequence comes from Peromyscus eremicus, assembly GCF_949786415.1. Taxonomy (NCBI): domain Eukaryota; kingdom Metazoa; phylum Chordata; class Mammalia; order Rodentia; family Cricetidae; genus Peromyscus; species Peromyscus eremicus. The sequence continues at coordinate 34,131 of NW_026734983.1, read as the reverse complement.
AGCACAGTTCTTTTGTTCTGAGCACGCTCACTCTTCTGGCACTATATGAAACACAGAAGAATAGAAGAGTGCTCTTTTCTCAAAACTAGAGTGTTTTTCTTGTAAGGAGTGCTAGTGTGTGTTTACCATTCATAAAAGAATTTGAATCACACACAGTTTCTGGTCCTATGAGCAAGAGTTGTTTTCTGGTAAGGAAAGTCACTATTGCGCTCCCATTGCCATACACAGTTCAAATAGCACTCTCCTTTGTTCCTAGCAAGTATGGTGTATTGGACTGGAGAGAAGATGCTGTTCTTGACAGTTTCCTAAGCAGAGTGGAACTAGCTATGGCCCGTGTGTGTAGGAAGCACAGTTCATTTGTTCTGAGCAAGCTCACTCTTCTGGAACTATAGGAAACACAGTAGAGTAAAAGAGTGCTCTTTTCTCAAAAGCAGAGTGTGTTTCTTTTAAGGCGAGTTAGTGTTTGTTTCCCATTAATAAACGGAATTGAATCACATGCAGTTTCTGGTCCTACGAGCAGGAGTTGTTATCTGGTAAAAAAGTCACTGTTGTGCTCCCATTCGCATAGCAGTGCAAATGGTAATCACTGCCATATCATGGAAGTACAGTGTATTGGACTGAAGAGAAACTACTGATCTTCTCAGGTTTTTAAAGATAGTTGAACCAGATACGGCCAGTGTGTGTAGGAAGCACAGTTCATATGTTCTGAGCAAGCTCACTCTTCTGGCCCTATTGGAAACACAGTGGAGTAGAAGAGTGCTCTTTTCTCAAAAGCAGAGTGTGTTTCTTGTTAGGCGAGCTAGTGTTTGTTTCCCATTCATAAATGGAGTTGAATCACAAGCAGTTTTTGGTCTTATGAACAAGAGTTGTTATCTGGTAAGGAAAGACACTATTGTGCTCCCATTGCCATACACAGAGCAAATAGCACTGACATCTGTTCCAAGCAAGTACAGTGTATTGGACTGAAGAGATGCTACTGTTCTTGTCAGTTTCCTAAGCAGAGTTGAACTAGATATGGCCCGTGTGTGTAGGAAGCACATTCCTTTTGTTTTGAGCAAGCTCATTTTCTGGCCTTACAGGAAATACAGAATAGTAGATGAGTGCTCTTTTCTGAAAAGCAGAGTGTGTTTCTTGAAAGGCGACCTAGTGTTTTTTTCCCATTCATAAACGGAGTTGAATTACATGCTGTTTCTGGTCCTACGATCAAGAGTTGTTTTCTGGTAAGGAAAGTCACTATTTTGCTCCCAATGCCATACACAGTGCAAAGAGCACTCGCGTCTGTTTCCAGCAAGTACAGTATATTGGACTGAAGAGAAGCTACTGTTCTTGTCAGTTTCCTATGCAAAGTTGAACTTGATATGGCTTGTGTGTGTAGGAAGGACAATTCTTTTGTTCTGACCAAGCTCGCTATTCTGGCCCTATAGGAAACACAGTAGAGTAAAACAGTGCTGTTTTCTCAAAAGCAGAGTATGTTTCTTATAAGGCGAGCTAGTGTGTGTTTCCCAGTTTATACGTATTTTAATTCCATGCCGTTTCTGGTCCTATGTGCAAGAGTTGTTTTCTGGTAAGGAAATTCACTATTGTGCTCCCATTGCCATACATAGTACAAATAGCACTCGCGTCAGTTCCCAACAAGTACACTGTATTGGACTGAAGAGAAGATACTGTTCTTGTCAGTTTCCTTAGCAGAGTTGAAATGGATATCGCCTGTGTGTATAGGAAGCACATTTCTTTTGTTCTGACCAAGCTCACTGTTCTGGCCCTATAGGAAACACAGTAGAGTAGAAGAGTGGACTTTTCTCAAAAGCAGAGTGTGTTTCTTGTAAGGCGAGCTAGGGTTTGTTTCCCATTCATAAACGGAGTTGAATCACATGCAGTTTTTGGTCCTACGGGCAAGAGTTGTTTTCTGGTAAGGAAAGTCACTATTGTGCTCACATTGCCATACACAGTGCAAATAGACCTTGCGTCTGTTCCCAGCAAGTACAGTGTATTGGACTGAAGAGAAGCTACTTTTCTTGTCAGTTTCCTAAGCTGAGTTTAGGTAGATATGGCCTGTGTGTAGGAAGCACAGTTCTTTTGTTCTGAGCAAGCTCACTCTTCTGGTCCTATAGGAAACACAGAAGAGTAGAAGAGTGCTCTTTTATCAAAAGCAGAGTGTGTTTCATGTAAGACAAGCAAGTTTTTGTTTCCCTTCATTTACGGAGTTGAATCACATGTATTTTCTGGTCCTATGAGCAAGAGTTGTTTTCTGGTAAGGAAAGTCACTATTGTGCTCTCATTACCGTACATTGTGAAACTAACACTCGCGTCTGTTCCCAGCAATTACATTGTATTGGACTGTAGAGAAGATACTGTTCTTGTCAGTTTCTAAGCAGAGTTTTACTACATATGGCCCTTGTGAGTAGGAAGCACAGTTCTTTTGTTCTGAGCAAGCTCACTCTTCTGGCACTCTATGAAACACAGAAGAATAGAAGAGTGCTCTTTTCTCAAAACTGGAGTGTTTTTCTTGTAAGGAGTGCTAGTGTGTGTTTACCATTCATAAAAGAATTTGAATCACACACAGTTTCTGGTCCTATGAGCAAGAGTTGTTTTCTGGTAAGGAAAGTCACTATTGCGCTCCCATTGCCATACACAGTTCAAATAGCACTCTCCTTTGTTCCTAGCAAGTATGGTGTATTGGACTGGAGAGAAGATGCTGTTCTTGACAGTTTCCTAAGCAGAGTGGAACTAGCTATGGCCCGTGTGTGTAGGAAGCACAGTTCATTTGTTCTGAGCAAGCTCACTCTTCTGGAACTATAGGAAACACAGTAGAGTAAAAGAGTGCTCTTTTCTCAAAAGCAGAGTGTGTTTCTTTTAAGGCGAGTTAGTGTTTGTTTCCCATTAATAAACGGAATTGAATCACATGCAGTTTCTGGTCCTACGAGCAGGAGTTGTTATCTGGTAAAAAAGTCACTGTTGTGCTCCCATTCGCATAGCAGTGCAAATGGTAATCACTGCCATATCATGGAAGTACAGTGTATTGGACTGAAGAGAAACTACTGATCTTCTCAGGTTTTTAAAGATAGTTGAACCAGATACGGCCAGTGTGTGTAGGAAGCACAGTTCATATGTTCTGAGCAAGCTCACTCTTCTGGCCCTATTGGAAACACAGTGGAGTAGAAGAGTGCTCTTTTCTCAAAAGCAGAGTGTGTTTCTTGTTAGGCGAGCTAGTGTTTGTTTCCCATTCATAAATGGAGTTGAATCACAAGCAGTTTTTGGTCCTATGAACAAGAGTTGTTATCTGGTAAGGAAAGACACTGTTGTGCTCCCATTGCCATACACAGAGCAAATAGCACTGACATCTGTTCCAAGCAAGTACAGTGTATTGGACTGAAGAGATGCTACTGTTCTTGTCAGTTTCCTAAGCAGAGTTGAACTAGATATGGCCCGTGTGTGTAGGAAGCACATTCCTTTTGTTTTGAGCAAGCTCATTTTCTGGCCTTACAGGAAATACAGAATAGTAGATGATTGCTCTTTTCTGAAAAGCAGAGTGTGTTTCTTGAAAGGCGACCTAGTGTTTTTTTCCCATTCATAAACGGAGTTGAATTACGTGCAGTTTCTGGTCCTATGAGCAAGAGTTGCTTTCTGGTAAAGCAAGTCACTATTTTGCTCCCGTTCCCTAACATAGTGCTAATAGCACTCACGTCAGTTCCCAGCAAGTACAGTGTATTGGACTGAAGAGAAGTTACTGTTCTTGTCAGTTTCCTTAGCAGAGTTAAAATAGATAGGGCCAGGTATATAGTAAGCACAGTTCTTTTGTTCTGAGCAAGCTCACTCTTGTGGCCCTATATTAAACAGAGTATAGTAGAAGAGTGCTCTTTTCTCAAAAGCAGAGTGTTTTTCTTGTAAGGTGAATTAGTGTTGGTTTCCCATTCATAAAGGGAGTTGTATCACATGCAGTTTCTGGTCCTACAAGCAAGAGTTGTTTTCTGGTAAGGAAAGTCACTATTTTTCTCCCATCGCCATGCACAGTGCAAAAGTCCTTGCATCTGTTCCCACCAAGTACAGTGTATACGGTCTGAAGAGAAGCTAGTGTTCTTGTCAGTTTCCTAAGCAGAGTTGAACTAGATATCGCCCGTGTGTGTAGGAAGCACAATTCTTTTGTTCTGACCAAGCTCACTCTTCTGGCTTTATCGGAAACCCAGTAGAGTAGAAGAGTGCTCTTTTCTCAAAAGCAGAGTGTGTTTCTTGTAAGGCGAGCTAGTGTTTGTTTCCCATTCATAAAGGCAGTTGAATCACATGCAGTTTCTGTTCCTATTAGCAAGAGTTGTTTTTTGGTAAGGAAAGTCACTATTGTGCTCCCATTGCCATACACATTGCTAATAGCACTCGTGTCTGTTTCCTACAAGTAGAGTGTATTGGACTGAAGAAAAGTTACTGTTCTTGTCAATTTTCTAAACAGAGTTGAACTAGATAAGGCCTGTATGTGTAAGAAGCACAGTTCTTCTTTCTGAGCAAGCTCACCCTTCTGGCCCTATAGGAAACACAGTAGAGTAGAAGAGTGCACTTTTTTCAAATTTAGAGTTTGTTTTTTGTAAGGCGAGATAGTGTTTGTTTTCCACTCATAAACGGAATTGAATCACATGCAGTTTCTGGTCCTACAAGCAAGAGTTGATTTCTGGTAAGGAAAGTCACTATTTCGCTCCCAATGCCATACACAGTGCAAATAGCCCTCGCGTCTGTTCCTAGGAAGTACAGTGTAACGGATTGAGAGAAGCTACTGTTCTTGTCAGTTTCCTAAGCAGAGTTGAACTAGATATGGCTTGTGTGTAGGAAGCACAGTTCTTTTTTTCTGAGCAAGCTCAGAAATCTGGCAATCTATGAAACAGAGTAGAGTAGAAGAGTGCTCTTTTCCCAAAATCACAGAGTGATTCTTGTAAGAATACCTAGTGTTTTTTGCCCATTCATAAATGGAGTTGAATCACATGCAGTTTCTGCTTCTATGAGCAAGAGTTGTTTTCTGGTAAGGAAAGACACTATTGTGCTCCCATTGCCATTCATAGTACAAACAGCACTCTCATCAGTTACCAGCAAATACAGTGTATTGGAATGAAGAGAAGCTACTGTTCTTATCAGTTTCCTTAGCAAAGTTGAAATAGATGTGGCTCATATGTACAGGAAGCACAGTTCTTTTGTTCTGAGCAAACTCATTCTTCTGGCCCTTTAGGAAACACAGTAGAGTAGAAGAGTGCTCTTTTCTCAAAAGCAGAGTGTGTTTTTTGTAATTGGACCTAGTGTTTGTTTTCTATTCATAAACAAAGTTGAATCACATGCCGTTTCTGGTCCCATGAGCAAGAGTTGTTTTCTTTTAAGGAAAGTCACTATTGCGTACCCATTGCCATTCACAGTGCTAAAAGCACTCGTGTCAGTTCCCAGCAAGTAGAGTATATTTGACTGAAGAGAAGCTACTATTCTTGTCAGTTTCCTTAGCAGAGTTAAATTAGATAGGGCCTGGTGTATAGTAAGCACAGTTCTTTTGTTCTGAGCAGGGTCACTCTTCTAGCCCTATATGAAACACAGTAGAGTAGAAGAGTGCTCTTTTCTCAAAAGCAGAGTGTGTTTCTTGTAAGGTGATCTAGTGTTTGTTTCCCATTCATAAAGGAAGTTGTATCACATGCAGTTTCGGGTCCTACAAGCAAGAGTAGTTTTCTGGTAAGGAAAGTCACTATTTTTCTCCCTTTGCCATACACAGTGCAAATAGCACTCACGTCCTTTTCCAGCAAGTACAGTTTATTGGACTGAAGTGAAGCTACTGTTCTTGTGAGTTTGCTATGCAGAGTTGTACTTGATATGGCCTCTGTGTATAGGAAGCACAGTTCTTTTGTTCTGAGCAAGCTCACTGTTCTGGCCCATTAGGAAAAACAGTAGAGTAAAAGAGTTCTCTTTTCTCAAAAGCAGAATGTGTTTCTTGTAAGGTGAGCTAGTGCTTGTTTCCCAATCATAAAGAGTGTAAATTCACATGCAGTTTCTGGTCGTACTAGCAAGAGTTGTTTTCTGGTAAGGAAAGTCACTATTGTGCTCCCATTGCCATACACATTGCTAATAGCACTCGTGTCTGTTTCCTACAAGTACAGTGTATTGGACTGAAGAGAAGCTACTGTTCTCGTCAGTTTTCTAAGCAGAGTTGAAATAAATATGGCCCGTGTGTATCAGAAGCACAGTTCTTTTGTTCTGAGGAAACTCATTCTTCTGGCCCTATAGGAAACACAGTAGAGTTGAAGAGTGCTCTTTTCTCCAAAGCAGAGTGTGTAACTTTTAAGGTGATCTAGTGTTTGCTTCCCATTCATAAAAGGAGTTGAATCACATGCAGTTTCTGGTCCTACAAGCAAGAGTTGTTTTCTGGTAAGGAAAATCACTATTGTGCTCTCATTGCCATACACAGTGCAAATAGCCCTCGTGACTGTTCCCAGGAAGTACAGTGTAATGGACTCAAGAGAAGCTACTGTTCTTGTCAGTTTCCTAAGCAGAGTTGAACTAGATAAGGCCTGTATGTGTAAGAAGCACAGTTCTTTTTTCTGAGCAAGCTCACCCTTTTGGCCCTGTAGGAAACACAGTTGAGTAGAAGAGTGCACTTTTCTCAAATTTAGAGTTTGTTTTTTGTAAGGCGAGATAGTGTTTGTTTTCCACTCATAAACGGATTTGAATCACATGCAGTTTCTGGTCCTACAAGCAAGAGTTGATTTCTGGTAAGGAAAGTCACTATTTTTCTCTCATCGCCATGCACAGTGTAAATAGCCCTCGCGTCTGTTCAAACCAAGTACAGTGTATTGGACTGAAGAGAAGCTACTGTTCTTATCAGTTTCCTAAGCAGAGTTGAACGAGATATCGCCCGTGTGTGTAGGAAGCACAATTCATTTGTTCTGACCAAGCTCACTCTTTTGGCCCTATCGGGAAGCCAGTAGAGTAGAGAAGTGCTCTTTTCTCAAAAGCAGAGTGTGTTTCTTGTAAGTTGAAATAGTGTTTGCTTCCCATTCATAAACGAATTTGAATCACATGCCGTTTCTGTTCCTACGATCAATTGTTGTTTTCTGGTAAGGAAAGTCACTATTTCGTGTAGCTTAAGTTTTCCTGCCTGGCCCACAGTCAGGACAAATCTCTTTCACCTGCCAGTCCCCCAGCCTCTCAGACCTGACCAAGTAAACACAGAGACTTATATTGCTTACAAACTGTATGGCCGTGGCAGGCTTCTTGCTAACTGTTCTTACAGCTTAAATTAATCCATTTCCATTATTCTATGCCTTGCCACATGGCTCGTGGCTTACCGGCATCTTCACATGCTGTTTGTCATTGTGGTGGCTGGCAGTGTCTCTCTGACTCAGCCTTCCACTTCCCAGCTTTATTCTCCTCCTTGCCCCGCCTATACTTCCTGCCTAGCCAACGGCCAATCAGTGTTTTATTGATTAATTAGCAACACATTTGCCATACATCCCACAGCACTTCCGTTTTTTTTTTTTTTTCAAAAAGGAAGGTTTTAACCTTAAAAAAGTAAAATTACATATAATTTGGGAATTTGGGTGTAGCTTCTCTTACTACTTCCTGCTGGAAGGGGGCGCTGTATCTTATGGGGAAACAAAGAAAATTTTAGAATTATGGAATAGTCCATGAGGCTGTATCGTCTGAGCCAGATGCCTTCAAACCATTCTGGATGTTGGATCATCTGGGCCATGGTGTCATGGAGACCTTCAGGGGGTCTTGGCTGGTCAAACCTGATGTGTCTTAATCTGGAACAAATCCATAGCCTTTGGCTTTCTGTGGGAACAAAAGCAGAGACTCCTTTCCAAAGTAACATATCCTTATATCCAAATTTTGAAATCAAGGTACCTTTAAAATATACATTTTGGCATAACTCAACAGCTTTTACAATCAAATGTTTTTCTGCAGTTAAAAATCCCAAAGACAACACAATCCAGATTCTCTGTGTAATATCCATTTTTACGTGCTTATTTTTTATACTACCTTTACTGTCTCTTTAATGACTTTATTTTTTAAAACTATGTATTTGTTTCTATAACTCTATATATCACCTTTTTTGTCTCTTTCAAGCCTACATATCTTTTACACACATTGTAAACTATTACATCTGAATCTGTCTTATTGTGAATCTCTTGCCTTAAACTGCAGCAGCTGTGGCTGCTGGCTCCACCCACCTCAGCTTCCCAACATGGCCGTGGTACTTTACTACCAGCTCTGGGAGCTATTATGGGTCTATGCTTTTATCCAAGCAGCGTGTAGCCCAGAAACCTCTTTTTTTGTTTTGTACTAGCAAAGGCTAAATCCACCACGCAGCTTAATGTGCCACTTGCAGAGGCCTGACTCCCGCCATACTGCAGGTTGAGCACGCACGCCAGGAACCCACCAGTAGCTGAAACCAGCAGCTGCCGCTCATTTGAGAGAGACAATAAGGAACTGTTTTTAGCTCCATTTTAGAATCTTTTTTTTCTGAGTTTTTAGGTGGAAACTCTAGCCACCACGTTGGACGCCATTTGTAGCTTGAGTTTTCCTGCCTGGCCCACAGTCAGGACAAATCTCTTTCACCTGCCAGTCCCCCAGCCTCTCAGACCTGACCAAGTAAACACAGAGACTTATATTGCTTACAAACTATATGGCCGTGGCAGGCTTCTTGCTAACTGTTCTTACAGCTTAAATTAATCCATTTCCATTAATCTATGCCTTGCCACATGGCTCGTGGCTTACCGGCATCTTCACATGCTGTTTGTCATTGTGGTGGCTGGCAGTGTCTCTCTGACTCAGCCTTCCACTTCCCAGCTTTATTCTCCTCCTTGCCCCGCCTATACTTCCTGCCTAGCCAACGGCCAATCAGTGTTTTATTGATTAATTAGCAACACATTTGCCATACATCCCACAGCAGAAAATCACGGTCAGGCCTAACATCAACTGAAGTCTCCAGGAAGAAGATGGGGCCCCACAACAACAATTCCACATGGACAGTAATAACATCACTAAGCTGACAAACATCATCTACAGATCAGCTTTGAACTACAAAGTGCTCAGAGCAATTTTGAGAGCGCTAGCTGAGATGATCCTATCTCAAAGACTACTTGAATAAGGATTTGAGATAAACCCTGAACTTTGGCATTATACACAGACTGGATAATGAAGGATATAGTTACCTTTCTTAGAATTTGACAATTAACCTAAAATTTTTCTTTCAGGATAAAGATAACTTCGCCCATACCCAGCAGGAAGCAATTTCAAGAATACGACGCCCACATTCCTAAAGAGGTGGTGTGGGGTGGTTGGTTTTTTTGGTCTTTTAGGTCTTTTAATGGGTTTTGGGTCTGGGATAATTTTCATTGATTAGGGGGGTTGGTTATAAGTTGTTGTAAAGGGTGAGGAAAAGGGCTAAGCAAAGGAGATTAGATTTAAGGTTCTTATTAAAAAAAGAGAGAAAGAAAGAAAGAAAAAAATGTAAATACTTTACATTGGATTGGATTGTTTTATAGTGTATATAAATTATATATATTGAAATTGATATTATTATAAAATGCTATATGTATATTTCTAATTGTACCATTCATTTAACAATGTAATGCAATTTTCTAATCCTTGAATGTTGTTATTACCAACTATTAGGATATAAAGAAATGAAAGTTAGTAGTTAGACATTATAATAGAACTTGTAGTTATATTAGGTATGTTTTCAAGATTGAGTAGATATATTTTAGATAGACAGGTTATCTTCAAACCCTTCAGAGATCTACAGAATATGGCATTTAAAATGTTTTAATAACTTAGAAAAATTTTCTTTTTTGTTATGACTATGAGACATGTCGGCTCCTGACAGTACCAATCTACTTCAGAGAAAATATGGGCATTGAAAAAACTGTAATTGGAGTTAACTTTCATTGTAGCAAAAGTTAGCCACTGGACAACAAAGTATCCTCGAATCAACTGCTGACGAACAGGACAGACAAGACACGAAACAAAGGACTACTGATTCTTGTCAAAACAAGTGTGGTTATGGCTTTATTAAAAGGCATCTTCTGAGGCCAGGACAATATGGCACCATCCCTGAAGTGGCCTTCGTAATCCGGGAAAGGTACAGTGCCCTTTTTTTCGAAGGCAGCTGAACAGGCAGTGGGCCGATGGCTTCTGATGTGTAATGGGGAGGTAGCTGAAACAGTTATTCTTGAAGAGTAATTAAGCTCACACCTCTCAACAGAAGAACGGCATTTAATAGAGGGATGTGGAGAAGAACGGGATGCTGAAATGAAGCCACATACACACATAGCCAAGAAGAATGGACAGCTGAATTCAAAAAACATTAACAATTTCCAGAATTTAAAATCCTGAATCATGACATGAAACTAGTGGAATTCAGGTATTTCTGGTATATAGACTGCTCTCACCCAATGTGAGGTTGAACTGTTGACCTTGTGTACATTCTACTTCACAAATGAGTCTGTCAGATACGCTAAGCCTATAGGCTGAAGATGATGCCCCAACACTGCGGAGAAACCTCAGATGATTGTCCAGGCAGCTGGCTGTTTCTGTCAACTCACAAGTTTTTGGAAGTTGCTTGCATATACTTCCTGTTTTTATTTTTTTGTTAGCTAATACTATTTCCTTCTTGGGTCTCTGAGGGAGTTTAAGATTAGTTAGTTATAGTTGACGATTAATTAGGATAGAAAGTGAATTAGATACAATAGAATAGATAATGGAATTACTTTCTCTGAATTTGTCAAATACAAATGAAATAGACATTGTTTAGGTATTTATTACTTGTATATATTGTATATATTTATTGTACTTTTTTATATAGTTTTTCTTATGTTAGTTATAAGCTTTTTGTTTTTCCTTTTTATTAAAATAGAAAAGGGGAAATATGGTGATATTTTATTTGTATTAAAATGTTATTTGTATGTTAATAAATAAAGTTGCCTGGGGGTCAGATCTATTAGCAAGCCATAGGAAAGCAGGGCAGTGGTGGCATATACTTGTAATCCCAGCACTTGGTATGCAGAGCTGGGTAAGTCTCTGTGTGTTCAGGGATACAGCCATTATTGGACACACATGCCTTTAATCTCAATACCAAGCAAGGAAAACCTGGAGGCCTATCCAGACAGGCCGTGACGAGGCAGTCATGTGGTTGGGTTTACAACCAATGAGAAGGCAGAACAGGAACACTATATAAAGACATTAACACAGGGGTAGTGAGTTCTGAGAGGTAGGACCACTGCAGGAGGAAGGGTAAGGTTTTAGCTCTTAGCTCTGACCTCTTGGCTTTCTTCTTTGCATTGGTTCTGTGTTTCTTATTTAATAAGAAGGTTGGTTACATCTACAATTTCGCTCCCATTGCCGTACACAGTGCAAATAGCACTCGCGTCTGTTTCCAGCAAGTACAGTTTATTGGACTGAAGAGAAGCTACTGTTCTTGTCAGTTTCCTAAGCAGAGTTGAACTAGATATGACCTGTGTGTGTAGGAAGCACAGATCTTTTGTTCTGAGCAAGCTCACTCTTCTGGTCCTATAGGAAACACAGTAGAGTAGAAGAGTGCTCTTTTCTCAAAAGCAAAGTGTGATTATTGTAAGGCGAGCTAGTGTTTGTTTCCCATTCACAAACGAAGTTGAATCACATGCAGTTTTTGGTCCTATGAAGAAGTGTTGTTTTCTGGTAAGGAAAGTCACTATTGTGATTTCATTGCCATATATAGCACTCGCGTCAATCCTCAGCAAGTATAGTGTATAGGATTGAAGAAAAGCTACTGTTTTTGTCAGTTTTCTAAGCAGAGTTGAACCAGATATGGTACCTGTGTGTAGGAAGCACAGTTTTTTTGTTCTGAGCAAGCGAACTATTCTGGCCCTATGAGAAACACAGTAGAGTAGAAGAGTGCTCTTTTCTCAAAAGCAGAATGTGTTGCTTTTATCGTTATCTAGTGTTTGTTTCCCATTCATAAACAGAGTTGAATCACATGCACTTTTTGGTTTTTCAGGCAAGAGTTGTTTTCTGGTAAGGAAAGTCACTATTTTTCTCCCATTGCCATACACAGTGCAAATAGACTTCGCGTCTGTTCCCAGAAAGTACAGTGTATTGGACTGAAGAGTAGCTACTGTTCTTGTCAGTTTCCTAAGCAGAGTTTAGGTAGATATGGCCCGTGTGTAAGAAGCACAGTTCTTTTGTTCTGAGCAAGCTCACTCTTCTGGTCCTATAAGAAACAGAGTAGTGTAGCTAGAGTTTCCCTGCCTGGCCCACCTCAGGACAAATCTCTCTCACCCACCAGACCCACAGCCACTCAAACCCAACCAAGTAAACACAGAGTCTTATATTGGTTGCAAACTGTATGGCCGTGGCAGGCTTCTTGCTAACTGTTCTTACAGCTTAAATTATTCCATTTTATTAATCTATACCTTGCCAAATGGCTTGTGGATTACCGGCATCTTCACATGCGGCTTGTCATGGTGGCAGCTGGCAGTGTCTTTCTTACGCAGCTTCCTGTTCTCTACATTCTCCTCTCTGTTAGTCCTGCCTATACTTCCTACCTGGCAACTGGCCAATCAGTGATTTATTTACTGACCAATCAGCAAAAAATTTGACATACAGACCATCCCACAGCACAGTAGAGTAGAAGAGTGCTCTTTTCTAAAAAGCAAAGTGTGTTTCATGTAAGACAAGCAAGTGTTTGTTTCCCTTCATACACGGAATTGAATCACATGCATTTTCTGGTCCTATGAGCAAAAGTTGTTTTATGGTAAGGAAAGTCACTATTGTGCTCCCATTGCCATACATAGTGCAAATAGCACTCGCGTCTGTTCTCAGCAAATACAGAGTATTGGACTAAAGAGAAGATACTGTTCTTGTCAGTTTCTAAGTAGAGTTTTACTACATATGGCCCTTGTGAGTAGGGAGCACAGGTCTTTTGTTCTGAGCAAGCTCACTCTTCTGGCACTTTATGAAACACAGTACAATAGAAGAGTGCTCTTTTCTCAAAAGCAGAGTGTTTTTCTTGTAAGGAGTGCTAGTGTGTGTTTCCCATTCATAAAGGGAGTTGAATCACATGCAGTTTCTGGTCCTATGAGCAAGAGTTGTTTCCTGGTAAGGAAAGTCACTATTGCGCTCCCATTGCCATACACAGTTGAAATAGCACTCTCGTTTGTTCCTAGCAAGTACAGTGTATTGGACTGAAGAGAATATGCTGTTCTTGACAGTTTTCTAAGCAGAGTTGAACTAGCTATGGCCCGTGTGTTTAGGAAGCACAGTTCATTTGTTCTGAGCAAGCTTACTCTTCTGGAAATATAGGAAACACAGTAGAGAAGAAGAGTACTCTTTTGTAAAAAGCAGAGTGTGTTTCTTGTAAGTAGAGCTAGTGTTTGTTTCATATTAAAAATGGATATGAATCACATGCAGTTTCTGGTCCTATGAGCAGGAGTTGTTATCTCGTAAAAAAGTCACTGTTGTGCTCCCATTGCCATACACAGTGCAAATGGCAATCACGTCCATATCCAGGGAGTTCAGTGTATTGGACTGAAGAGAAGTTACTGACCTTGTCAGTTTTTTAAGGAGAGTTGAACCAGATATGGCCAGTGGGTGTAGGAAGCACAGTTCTTATGTTCTGAGCAAGCTTACTGTTCTGGCCTTATGGGAAACACAGTAGAGTAGAAGAGTGCTCTTTTCTCAAAAGCAGAGTGTGTTTCTTGTAAGGCGAGCTAATGTTTGTTTCCCATTCATAAACAGAGTTGAATCACATGCAGTTTCTTGTCCTATGAACAAGAGTTGTTTCCTGGTAAGGAAAAAAACTATTGTGCTCCCATTGACATACACAGAGCAAATAGCACTCACATCTGTTCCAAACAAGTACAATGTATTGGACTGAAGAGAAGCTACTGTTCTTGGCAGTTTCCTAAGCAGAGTTGAACTAGATATGGCCCCTGTGTTTACTGAGCACAGTTCTTTCATTCTGAGCAAGCTCACTGTTCTGGCCCTATAGGAAACACAGCAGAGTAGAAGAGTGCTCTTTTCTCAAGAGCAGAATGTGTTTCTTGTAAGGCGAGCTAGTGTTTATTTCCCATTAATAAACAGTGTAAAATCACATGCAGTTTCTGTTCCTATTAGCAAGAGTTGTTTTCTGGTAAGGAAAGTCTCCATTGAGCTCCCTTTGCCATACACATTGCAAATAGCACTGGTGTCTGTTCCCAGCAAGTACAGTGTATTGGACTGAAGAGAATCTTCTGTACTTGACAGTTTCTGAAGCAGAGTTGAGCTACATATAGACTGTGTGTGTAGGAAGCACAGTTCTTTTGTTCTGAGCAAGCTCACTCTTCTGGCCCTTTAGGAAACACAGTAGAGCAGAAGTGTGCTTGTTTCTCAAAAGCAAAGTTTGATTATTGTAAGGCGAGCTAGTGTTTGTTTCCCATTCACAAACAGAGTTGAATCGCATGCAGTTTTTGGTCCTGCGAGGAAGTGTTGTTTCCTAGTAAGGAAAGTCACTATCGTGCTTTCATTGCCACACATAGTGCAAATAGCACTCGCGTCAATTCCCAGCAAGTACAGTGTATTGGACTGAAGAGAAGCTACTGTTTTTGTCAGTTTTCTAAGCAAAGTGGAACCAAATATGGCCCGTGTGTGTAGGAAGCACAGTTCTTTTGTTCTGAGCAAGCTCAATGTTCTGGGCCTATAGGAAAAACTGTGAGGTAGAAGAGTGCTCTTTTCTCAAAAGCAGAGTGTGTTTCTTTTAAGGCGAGCTAGTGTTTGTTTCCCAGTTTATACGTATTTTAATCACATGCCATTTCATGTCCTACGTGCTGGAGTTGTTTTCTGGTAAGGAAATTAAATATTGTGCTCCCATTGCCATACATAGTACAAATAGCACTCGCGTCAGTTCCCAACAATTACAGTGTATTGGACTGAAGAGAAGATACGGTTCTTGTCAGTTTCCTTAGCAGAGATGAAATGGATATGGCCTGTGTGTATAGGAAGCACATTTCTTTTGTTCTGAGCAAGCTCACTGTTCTTGCCCTATAGGAAACACAGTAGAGTAGAAGAGTGGACTTTTCTCAAAAGCAGAGTGTGTTTCTTGTAAGGCGAGCTAGTGTTTGTTTCCCATTCCTAAACGGAGTTGAATCGCATGCAGTGTTTGGTCCTACGGGCAAGAGTTGTTTTCTGGTAAGGAAAGTCACTATTGCGCTCCCATTGTCATACACAGTGCAAATAGACCTCGCGTCTGTTCCCAGCAAGTACAATGTATTGGACTGAAGAGAAGCTACTGTTCTTGTCAGTTTCCTAAGAAGAGTTTAGGTAGATATGGCCCGTGTGTAGGAAGCACAGTTCTTTTGTTCTGAGCAAGCTCACTCTTCTGGTCCTATAGGAAACACAGAAGAGTAGAAGAGTGCTCTTTTATCAGAAGCAGAGTGTGTTTCATGTATGATGAGCAAGTGTTTGTTTCCCTTCATAAACGGAGTTCAATCACATGTATTTTCTGGTCCTACGAGCAAGAGTTGTTTTCTAGTAAGGAAAGTCACTATTGTGCTCCCATCGCCATACATAGTGCAAATAGCACTCTTGTCTGTTCCCAGCAATTACATTGTATTGGACTGAAGAGAAGAAATTGTTCTTTTCAGTTTCTAAGCAGAGTTTTACTACATATGGCCCTTGTGAGTAGGTAGCACAGGTCTTTTGTTCTGAGCAAGCTCACTCTTCTGGCACTACATGAAACACAGAAGAATAGAAGAGTGCTCTTTTCTCAAAAGCAGAGTGTTTTTCTTATAAGGAGTGCTAGTGTGTGTTTCCCGTTCATAAAAGTAGTTGAATCACATGCAGTTTCTGGTCCTATAACCAAGAGTTATTTTCTGGTAAGGAAAGTCACTATTGCGCTCCCATTGCCATACACAGTTCAAATGGCACTCTCCTTTGTTCCTAGCAAGTGAAGTGTATTGGACTTAAGAGAAGATGATGTTCTTGACAGTTTCCTAAGCATAGTTGATCTAGCTATGGCCCGTGTGTAGGAAGCACAGTTCATTTGTTCTGAGCAAGCTCACTCTTCTGGAACTATAGGAAACACAGTAGAGTAAAAGAGTGCTCTTTTCTCAAAAGCAGAGTGTGTTTCTTTTAAGGCAATTTAGTGTTTGTTTCCCATTAATAAATGGAATTGAATCACATGCAGTTTCTGGTCCTTCAAGTAGGAGTTGTTATCTGGTAAAAAAGTCACTGTTGTGCTCCCATTGTCATAGCAGTGCAAATGGTACTCGCTTCCATATCATGGAAGTACAGTGTATTGGACTACAGAGAAGCTACTGAACTTGTCAGTTTTTTAAGGAGAGTTGAAGTAGATATGGCCCGTGTTTGTGTAGGAATCACAGTTCTTATGTTCTGAGCAAGCTCACCCTTCTACCCCTATAGGAAACACAGTAGAGTAGAAGCATGCTCTTTTATCAAAAGCAGAGTGTGTTTGTTGTTAGGCTAGATAGTGCTTGTTTCTCATTCATAAATGGAGTTGAAATTCAAGCAGTTTCTGGTCCAATGAACAAGAGTTGTTATCTGATAAAAAAAAACACTACTGTGCTCCCATTGCCATACACAGA
The DNA here is from genome assembly GCF_949786415.1 of Peromyscus eremicus. Taxonomy (NCBI): domain Eukaryota; kingdom Metazoa; phylum Chordata; class Mammalia; order Rodentia; family Cricetidae; genus Peromyscus; species Peromyscus eremicus. Next base: position 17,557 of record NW_026734983.1, on the reverse strand, counting down.
GCAAATAGGACTCACATCTGTTCCAAGCAAGTACAGTGTATTGGACTGAAGAGAAGCTACTGTTTTTGGCAGTTTCCTAAGCAGAGTTGAACTAAAAATGGCCCCTGTGTGTAGGAAGCACAGTTCTTTCGTTCTGAGCAAGCTCACTGTTCTGGTCCTATAGAAATCACAGTAGAGTAGAAGAGTGCTCTTTTCTCAAAAGCAGAGTGTGTTCTTTGTAAGGCGAGCAAGTGTTTGTTTCCCATTCATAAACAAAGTTGAATCACATGCAGTTTCTGGACCCAGGAGCAAGAGTTGTTTTCTGGTAAGGAAAATTACTAATGTGCTCCTGTTGCTTACACAGGTCAATTCGCACTCGCGTCTGTTCACAGCAAGTACAGTGTATTGGACTGAAGAGAAGCTACTGTTCTTGTCATTTTCCTATGCAGAGTTTAAGGACATATGGCACTTGGGGGTAGGAGGCACAGTTCTTTTTCCTGAGCACACTCACTGTTCTGGCACTATAGGAAACACAGTAGAGAAGAAGAGTGCTCTTTTCTCAAAAGCAGAGTGTGTTTCTTGTTAGGAGAGCTAGTGTTTGTTTCCATTCATAAATGGTGTTGTATCAAGTGCAGTTTCTGGTCCTACAAGCAAGACTTGTTTTCCATTAAAGAAAGTCACTGTTGTGCTTCCATTGCCATAAACAGTGCAAATAGCACTCGCGTCTGTACCCAGCAAGTACAGTGTATTGACTGAAGAGAAGCTACTGTTCTTGTCAGTTTCCTAGCAGAGTTGAACTAGATATGGCCCGTGTGTATAGGAAGCACAGTCCTTTTGTTCTGAGCAAGCTCACTCTTCTGTCACTATAGGAAACACAGAAGAGTAGAAGAGTGCTCTTTTCACAAAAGAAGAGTGTTTGTCTCATTAGGAGAGCTAGTGTTTGTTTCCCATTCATAAACGTACTTTAATAACATGCAGTTTCTGTTCCTAGGAGCACCAGTTGTTTTCTGGTAAAGAAAGTCACTGTTGTGCTCCCATTGCCATACACAGTGCAAATAGCACTCGCTTCTTTTTCCACCAAGTACAGTGTATTGTACTGAAGAAAAACTACTGTTCTTGTCAGTTTCCTAAGCATAGTTGAACTAGATATGGTCTGTGTGTGTAGGAAGCACAGTTCTTTGTTCTGAGCAAGCTCACTGTTCTGGGCGTATAGGAAACACAGTAGAGTAGAGCAGTCCTCTTTTCTCAAAAGCCGAGTGTTTCTTGTAAGGCGAGCTAGTGTTTGTTTCCCATTCATAAATGGAGTTTTATCACATACAGTTTCTGGTCCTACGAGCAAGAGTTGTTTTCTGGTATAGAAAGACACTATTGTGCTCCCATTGCCATACAGATTGCAAATATCACTCGCGTCTGTTCCCAGCATGTACATTGTATTGGACTGAATAGAAGCTACTGTTCTTCTCAGTTTCCTATGCAGAGTTTAACTAGATATGGCACATGGGTGTAGGAAGCACAGTTATTTTGTTCTGAGCACACTCACTGTTCTGGCACTATAGGAAACACAGTAGAGAAGAAGAGTGCTTTTTTCTCAAAAGCAGAGTGTGTTTCTTGTAAGGAGAGCTAGTGTTTGTTTCCCATTCATAAATGGTGTTGAATCAAATGCAATTTCTGTTCCTACAAGCAAGACTTGTTTTCTGTTAAGGAAAATCACTGTTGTGCTTCCCTTGCCATAAACAGTGCAAATAGCACTCGCGTCTGTTCCCAACAAGTACAGTGTATTGGACTGAAGAGAAGCTACTGTTCTTGTCAGTTTCCTCAGCCTACTTGAACTAGATATGGCCCGTGTGTGTAGGAAGCACAGTTCTTTTGTTCTGAGCAAGCTCACTCTTCTTTTACTATAGGAAACACAGTAGAGTAGAAGAGTTCTCTTTTCTCAAAAGAAGAGTGTTTTTCTTGTTAGGCGAGCTAGCATTTGTTAGCCATTCATAAATGGAGATGAATCACACGCAGTTTCTGTTTCTATGAGCAAAAGTTGTTTTCTGGTCAGGAAACTCACTATTGTGCTCCCTTTGTCATACACAGTGCAAATAGCACTCGCTTCTTTTTCCACCAATTACAGTGTATTGGACTGAAGAGACACTACTCTTCTCTTCAGTTTCCTAAGCATTGTTGAACTAGATATGGTCGGTGTGTGTAGAAAGCACAGTTGTTTGTTCTGAGCAAGCTCACTCTTCTTGCCCTATAGGAAACACAGTAGAGTAGAGGAGTGCTCTTTTCTCAAAACCAGAGTGTGTTTCTTGTAAGGCGAGCTAGTATTTGTTTCCCATTCATAAGCGGAATTGAATCACATGCAGTTTCTGGTGCTATGAGCAAGAGTTGTTTTCTGGTAAGGAAAGACATTATTGTGCTCCCATTGCAATACACAGTGCAAATAGCACTCGTGTCTGCTCCCAGCAAGTACAGTGTATTGGACTGAAGAGAAGCAAGTGTTCTTGTCAGTTTCCTAAGCAGAGTTGAAGTAGATATTGCCCGTTGTGTTTAGGGAGCACCATTCTTTTGTTCTGAGCAAGCTCACTGTTCTGGCCCTATAGGAAACACAGAAGAGTAGAAGAGTGCTCTTTTCTCAAAAGCAGAGTGTGTTTTTTGTAAAGTGAACTAATGTTTGTTTTCCATTCATAAATGGAGTTGAATCACATTTAGTTTCTGGACCTCTGAGCAAGAGTTGTTTTCTGGTATGGAAAATCACTATTGTGTTCCCTTTGCCATACACAGGGCAAATAGCACTCGCGTCTGTTTCCAGCAAGCACAGTGTATTGGACTGAAGAGAAGCTAATGTTCTCCTCAGTGTCCTCAGGAGAGTTGAACAAGATATCGCCCATGGCTGTAGGAAGCACAGTTATTTATTCTAAGCAAGCTCACTATACTGGCCCTATAGGAAACACAGTAGACTAGAAGAGTGCTCTTTTTGCAAAAGAAGAGTGTGTGTCTCATTAGGAGAGCTAGTGTTTGTTTCCCATTCATAAACGTACTTGAATCACATGCCGTTTCTGGTCCTACGAGCAAGAGTTGTTTTCTGGTAAGGAAAGTCACTATTGTGCTCCCAATGCCATACACAGTGCAAATAGCACTCAGGTCTGCTCCCAGCAAGTAGACATTATTGTACAAAAGAAGCTACAGTTCTTATCAGTTTCCTAAGCAGAGTTAAACTAGATATGGTCTCTGTGTGTAGGAAGCACAGTTCTTTGTTCTGAGCAAGCTCACTGTTCTGGTCCTATAGGAAACACAGTAGAGTAGAGCAGTGCTCTTTTCTCAAAAGCAGAGTGTGTTTCTTATAAGGCGAGCTAGTGTTTGTTTCCCATTCATAAATGGAGTTGAATCACATACAGTTTCTGGTCCTACAAGCAAGAGTTGTTTTCTGGTAAAGATAGTCACTATTGTGCTCCTTTTGCTATACACAGGTCAATTCGCACTTGCGTATGTTCCCAGCAAGTACAGTGTATTGGATGAAGAGAAGCTACTGTTCTTGTCAGTTTCCTATGCAGAGTTTAAGTAGACATGGCACAAGGGTGTAGGAACCACAGTTCTTTTGTTCTGAGCACACTCACTGTTCTGGCACTATAGGATACACAGTAGAGAAGAAGAGTGCTCTTTTCTCAAAAGCAGAGTGTGTTTCTTGTAAGGAGAGCTAGTGTTTGTTTCCCATTCATAAATGGTGTTGAATCAAATGCAGTTTCTGGCCCTACAAGCAAGAGTTGTTTTCTGTTAAGGAAAGTCACTGTTGTGCTTCCATTACCATAAATAGTGCAAATAACCCTTGCGTCTGTTCCCAGCAAGTATAGTGTATTGGACTGAAGAGAAGCTACTGTTCTTGTCAGTTTCCTCAGCAGTGTTGAAGTAGATATGGCCCGTGTGTGTAGGAAGCACAGTTCTTTTGTACTGAGCAGGCTCACTGTTCTGTCACTTTAGGAAACACAGTAGAGTAGAAGAGTGCTCTTTTCTCAAAAGAAGAGTGTGTTTATTGTTAGGCGAGCTAGTGTTTGTTTCCCATTCATAATCGGAGTTGAATCACATGCAGTTTCTGGTTCTATGAGCAAAAGTTGTTTTCTGGTCAGGAAAGTCACTATTGTGCTCCCTTTGTCATACACAGTGCAAATAGCACTCGCTTCTTTTTCCACCAAGTACAGTGTATTGGACAGAAGAGACACTACTCTACTCTTCTCTTAAGTTTACTAATCATTGTTGAACTAGATATGGTCTGTGTGTGTAGGAAGTACAGTTCTTTGTTCTGAGCAAGCTCACTCTTCTGGCCCTATAGGAAACACAGTAGAGTAGAGGAGTGCTCTTTTCTCAAAACCAGAGTGTGTTTCTTGTAAGGCAAGCTAGTGTTTGTTTCCCATTCATAAGCCAAATTGAATCACTTGCAGTTTCTGGTGCTATGAGCAAGAGTTGTTTTCTGGTAAAGAAAGATATTATTTTGCTCCCATTGCCATACACAGTTCAAATAGCACTGGCGTCTGTTCCCAGCATGTACAGTGTATTGGACTGAGGAGGATCTATGGTTCTTGTCAGTTTCCTAAGCAGAATTGAACTAGATAAGGCCGTGTGTGTAGGAAGCACAGTTCTTTTGTTCTGAGCAAGCTCACTGTTTTGGCCCTAGAGGAAACACAGTAGAGTAGAAGAGTGCCCTTTTCTCAAAAGCAGAGTGTGTTTCTTGTAAGGCGAGCTAGCGTTTGTTTCCCAGTCCTAAATGGAGTTGAATCACATGCAGTTTTTGGTCCTATGAGCAAGAGTTGTTTTATGGAAAGAAGAGTCACTATTGTGCTCCCATTGCCATACACAGTGCAAATAACACTCGCAACTGTTCCCATTAAGTACAGTGTATTGGACTGAAGAGGAGCTACTGTTCTTTCAGTTTCCTAAGTAGAGTTGAACTAGATATGGCCCGTGTGTGTGGGAAGCACAGTTCCTTTTTTCTGAGCAAGCTCACTGTTCTGGCTGTATAGGAAACACAATAGAGTAGAAGAGTGCCCTTTCCTAAAAGCAGAGTGTGTTTCTTGTAAGACGAGCTAGCGTTTGTTTCCCAGTCCTAAATGGAGTAAACTCACATGCAGTTTCTGTTCCTACGAGCAAGAGTTGTTTTCTGGTAAGAAGTGACACTATTGCTCTCCCATTGTAATACACAGGGCAAATAGCACTGGCTTCTATTCCCAGCATGTACAGTGTATTGGACTGAAGAGGATCTACTGTTCTTGTCAGTTTCCTAAGCAGAATTGAACTAGATATGGCCGTGTGTGTAAGAAGCACAGTTCTTTTGTTCTGAGCAAGCTTATTGTTCTGGCTGTATAGGAAACACAGTAGAGTAGAAGAGTGCTCTTTTCTCAAAATCAGAGTGTGTTTCTTGTAAGGCGAGCTAGTGTTTGTTTTGCAGTCCTAAATGGAGTTGAATCACATGCAGTTTTTGGTCCTACGAGCAAGAGTTGATTTCTGGAAAGAAGAGTCACTATTGCGCTCCCATTGCCATACACAGTGCAAATAGCACTGGCGTCTGTTCCCAGCAAGTACAGTGTATTGGACTGAAGAGGAGCTACTGTTCTTGTCAGTTTCCTAAGCAGAGTTGAACTAGATATGGCCCGTGTGTGTAGGAAGCACAGTTCTTTTGTTCTGACAAAGCTCACTGTTTTGGCTCTATAGGAAACACAGTAGAGTGGAAGAGTGCTCTTTTCTCAAAAGCAGAGTGTGTTTCTTATAAGGGGAGCAAGTGTTTGTTTCCCAGTCAGAAATGGAGTTGAATCCCATGCAGTTTCTGGTCCTACAAGCAAGAGTTGTCTTCTGGTAAGAAGAGTCACTATTGCGCTCCAATTGTCATACAAATTACAAATAGCACTGGCGTCTGTTCCCAGCATGTACAGTGCATTGGACTGAGGAGGATCTACTGTTATTGTCAGTTTTCTAAGCAGAATTGAATTAGATATGGCCTTGTGTGTAGGAAGCACAGTTCTTTTGTTCTGAGCAAGCTCACTGTTCTGGCCCTATAGGAAACACAGTAGAGTAGAAGAGTGATCTTTATTCAAAAGCAGAATGTGTTTCTTGTAAGGCGAGCTAGTGTTTGTTTCCCAGTCCTAAATGGAGTTGAATCACATGAAGTTTTTGGTCCTATGAGCAAGAGTTGTTTTCTGGTAAGGAAAGTCACTATTGTGCTCCCATTGCCATACACAGTGCAAATAACACTCGCATCTGTTCCCATTATGTACAGTGTATTGGACTGAAGAGGAGCTACTGTTCTTTCAGTTTCCTAAGTAGAGTTGAACTAGATATGGCCCGTGTGTGTAGGAAGCACAGTTCCTTTTTTCTGAGCAAGCTCACTGTTCTAGCCCTATCAGAAACACATTAGAGTAGAAGAGTGCTCTTTTCTCAAAAGCAGAGTGTGTTTCTTGTAAGGCGAGCTAGCGTTTGTTTCCAGTCCTAAATGGAGTTGAATCACATGCAGTTTCTGGTCCTGCGAGCAAGAGTTGTTTTCTGGTAAGAAGAGACAATATTGCGCTCCCATTGTCATACACAAGGCAAATAGCACTTGCGTCTATTCCCAGCATGTACAGTGTATTAGACTGTAGAGGATCTACTGTTCTTGTCAGTTTCCTAAGCAGAATTGAACCAGATATGGCCGTGTGTCTAGGAAGCACAGTTCTTTTGTTCTGAGCAAGCTCACTGTTTTGGCTCTATAGGAAACACAGTAGAGTGGAAGAGTGCTCTTTTCTCAAAAGAAGAGTGTGTTTCTTGTAAGGAGAGCTAGCGTTTGTTTCCCAGTCCTAAAAGAAGTTGAATCACATGAAGTTTTTGGTCCCATGTGCAAGAGTTGTTTTCTGTAAGGAAAGTCACTATTGCGCTCCCATTTCCATACACAGAGCAAATAGCTCTCGCGTCTGTTCCCAGCAAGTACAGTGTACTGGACTGAAGAGGAGGTACTGTTCTTGTCAGTTTCCTAAGCAGAGTTGAACTAGATATGGCCCGTGTTTGTATGAAGCACAGTTCTTTTGTTCTGAGCAAGCTCACTGTTTGGATCCCATAGGAAACACAGTAGAGTAGAAGAGTGCTCTTTTCTCAAAAGCAGAGTGTGTTTCTTGTAAGGCGAGCTAGTGTTTGTTTCCGAGTCAGAAATGGAGTTGAATCCCATGCAGTTTCTGGTCCCATGAGCAAGAGATGTTTTCCGGTAAGAAGAGTCACTATTACGCTCCCATTGCCATATACAGTGCAAATAGCACTCGCGTCTGTTCCCAGGAAGTACAGTGTATTGTACTGAAGAGGATCTACTATTCTTGTCAGTTTCCTAAGCAGAATTGAACTAGATATGGCCGTGTGTGTAGGAAGCACAGTTCTTTTGTTCTGAGCAAGCTCACTGTTTTGAACCTTTAGGAAACACAGTAGAGTAGAAGAGTGCTCTTTTCTCAAAAGCAGAGTGTGTTTCTTGTAAGGGAGCTAGCGTTTGTTTCGCAGTCCTAAATGGAGTTGAATCACATGCAGTTTCTGTTCCTACGAGCAAGAGTTGTTTTCTGGTAAGAAGAGTCACTATTGCGCTCTCATTGTCATACACAGGGCAAATAGCACTGGCGTCTGTTCCCAGCATGTACAGTGTATTGGACTGAAGAGGATCTACTGTTCTTGTCAGTTTCCTAAGCAGAGTTAAACTAAATATAGTCGGTGTGTGTAAGAAGCACAGTTCTTTTGTTCTGAGAATGCTCACTCTTCGGACCCCATAGGAAACACAGTAGAGTAGAAGTGTGCCCTTTTCTCAAAAGCAGAGTGTGTTTCTTGTAAGGCGAGCTAGTGTTTGTTTCCCAGTCCTAAATGGTCTTGAATCCCATGCAGTTTCTTGTACTATGAGCAAGAGTTGTTTTCTGGTAAGGAAAGTCACTATTGCGCTCCCATTGCCATACACAGTGCAAATAGCACTGGCGAGTGTTCCCAGCAAGTACAGTGTATTGGACTGAAGAGGATCTACTGTTCTTGTCAGTTTCCTAAGCAGATTTGAACTGGATACTGCCCTTGTGTAGGAAGCACACTTCTTCTGTTCTGAGCAAGCTCACTGTTCGGATCCCATAGGAAACACAGTAGAGTAGAAGAGTGCTCTTTTCTCAAAAGCAGAGTGTGTTTCTTGTAAGGCGAGCTAGTGTTTGTTTCCCAGTCCTAAATGGTCTTGAATCCCATGCAGTTTCTTGTACTATGAGCAAGAGTTGTTTTCTGGTAAGGAAAGTCACTATTGCGCTCCCATTGCCTTACACAGTGCAAATAGCACTGGCGAGTGTTCCCAGCAAGTACAGTGTATTGGACTGAAGAGGATCTACTGTTCTTGTCAGTTTCCTAAGCAGATTTGAACTGGATACTGCCCTTGTGTAGGAAGCACACTTCTTCTGTTCTGAGCAAGCTCACTGTTCGGATCCCATAGGAAACACAGTAGAGTAGAAGAGTGCTCTTTTCTCAAAAGCAGAGTGTGTTTCTTGTAAGGCGAGCTAGCGTTTGTTTCCGAGTTCTAAATGGAGTTGAATCCCATGCAGTTTTTGGTCCTATGAGCAAGAGTTGTTTTCTGGAAATAAGAGTCACTATTGTGCTCACATTGCCATACACAGTGCAAATAGCACTGGCGTCTGTTCCCAGCATGTGCAGTGTATTGGACTGAAGAGGATCTACTATTCTTGTCAGTTTCCTAAGCAGAGTTGAACTAAATATAGTCGGTGTGTGTAGGAAGCACAGTTCTTTTGTTCTGAGCAGGCTCACTCTTCTGGCCCTATAGGAATCACATTAGAGTAGAAGAGTGCTCTTTTCTCAAAAGCAAAGTGTGTTTCTTGTAGGGCAAGCTAGCGTTTGTTTCCCAGTCCTAAATGGAGTAAAATCACATGCAGTTTCTGGTCCTACGGGCAAGAGGTGTTCTCTGGAGAGAAGAGTAACTATTGCGCTCCCATTGTCATACACAGGGCAAATAACACTGGCGTCTGTTCCCAGCAAGTACAGTGTATTGGACTGAAGAGGAGCAACTGTTCTTGTCAGTTTCCTAAGCAGAATTGATGTAGATATGGCCCGTGTGTGTAGGAAGCACGGTTCTTTTGTTCGGAGCAAGCTCACTGTTCGGACCCCATAGGAAACACAGTAGAGTAGATGAGTTGTCTTTTCTCAAAAGAAGAGTGTGTTTATTGTAAGGCGAGGTAGCGTTTGTTTCCCAGTTCTAAATGGAGTTGAATCTCATGCAGTTTCTGGTCCTACGACCAAGAGTTGTTTTCTGGTAAGGAAAGTCACTATTGCGCTCACATTGCCACACACAGTGCAAATAGCACTCGCGTCTGTTTCCATCAAGTACAGTGTATTGGACTGAAGAGGATCTACTGTTCTTGTCAGTTTCCTAAGAAGAGTTGGATTAGATATGGCCCGTGTTTGTAGGAAGCACAGTTCTTTTGTTCTGAGCAAGCTCACTCTTCGGACCCTGTAGGAAACACAGTAGAGTAGAAGTGTGCTCTTTTCTCAAAAGTAGAGTGTATTTCTTGTAAGGCGAGCTAGTGTTTGTTTCCCAGTCATAAATGGTGTTGAATTCCATGCATTTTCTGGTCCTACGAGCAAGAGTTGTTTTCTGGTAAGGAAAGTCACTATTGCGTTCCCATTGCCATACACAGTGCAAATAGCACTGGAGTCTGTTCCCAGCAAGTACAGTGTATTGGACTGAAGAGGAGCTACTGTTCTTGTCAGTTTCCTAAGCAGAGTTGAACTGGATATGGCCCGTGTGTGTAGGAAGCACACTTCTTCTGTTCTGAGCAAGCTCACTGTTCGGATCCCATAGGAAACACAGTAGAGTAGAAGAGTGCTCTTTTCTCAAAAGCAGAGTGTGTTTCTTGTAAGGCGAGCTAGCGTTTGTTTCCCAGTCCTAAATAGAGTTGAATCCCATGCAGTTTTTGGTCCTACGAGCAAGAGTTGTTTTCTGGAAAGAAGAGTCACTATTGCGCTCCCATTGCTATACACAGGGCAAATAGCACTGGCGTCTGTTCCCAGCATGTGCAGTGTATTTGTCTGAAGAGGATCTACTGTTCTTGTCAGTTTCCTAAGCAGAGTTGAACTAAATATAGTCGGTGTGTGTAGGAAGCACAGTTCTTTTGTTCTGAGAAGCTCACTCTTCTGGCCCTATCGGAAACACATTAGAGTAGAAGAGTGCTCTTTTCTCAAAAGCAGAGTGTGTTTCTTGTAAGGCGAGCTAGCGTTTGTTTCCAGTCCTAAATGGAGTTGAATCACATGCAGTTTCTGGTCCTGCGAGCAAGAGTTGTTTTCTGGTAAGAAGAGACAATATTGCGCTCCCATTGTCATACACAAGGCAAATAGCACTTGCGTCTATTCCCAGCATGTACAGTGTATTAGACTGTAGAGGATCTACTGTTCTTGTCAGTTTCCTAAGCAGAATTGAACCAGATATGGCCGTGTGTCTAGGAAGCACAGTTCTTTTGTTCTGAGCAAGCTCACTGTTTTGGCTCTACAGGAAACACAGTAGAGTGGAAGAGTGCTTTTTTCTCAAAAGAAGAGTGTGTTTCTTGTAAGGAGAGCTAGCGTTTGTTTCCCAGTCCTAAAAGAAGTTGAATCACATGAAGTTTTTGGTCCCATGTGCAAGAGTTGTTTTCTGTAAGGAAAGTCACTATTGCGCTCCCATTTCCATACACAGAGCAAATAGCACTCGCGTCTGTTCCCAGCAAGTACAGTGTACTGGACTGAAGAGGAGGTACTGTTCTTGTCAGTTTCCTAAGCAGAGTTGAACTAGATATGGCCCGTGTTTGTATGAAGCACAGTTCTTTTGTTCTGAGCAAGCTCACTGTTTGGATCCCATAGGAAACACAGTTGAGTAGAAGAGTGCTCTTTTCTCAAAAGCAGAGTGTGTTTCTTGTAAGGCGAGCTAGTGTTTGTTTCCGAGTCAGAAATGGAGTTGAATCCCATGCAGTTTCTGGTCCCATGAGCAAGAGATGTTTTCCGGTAAGAAGAGTCACTATTACGCTCCCATTGCCATATACAGTGCAAATAGCACTCGCGTCTGTTCCCAGGAAGTGCAGTGTATTGTACTGAAGAGGATCTACTTTTCTTGTCAGTTTCCTAAGCAGAATTGAACTAGATATGGCCGTGTGTGTAGGAAGCACAGTTCTTTTGTTCTGAGCAAGCTCACTGTTTTGACCCTTTAGGAAACACAGTAGAGTAGAAGAGTGCTCTTTTCTCAAAAGCAGAGTGTGTTTCTTGTAAGGGAGCTAGCGTTTGTTTCGCAGTCCTAAATGGAGTTGAATCACATGCAGTTTCTGTTCTACGAGCAAGAGTTGTTTTCTGGTAAGAAGAGTCACTATTGCGCTCTCATTGTCATACACAGGGCAAATAGCACTGGCGTCTGTTCCCAGCATGTACAGTGTATTGGACTGAAGAGGATCTACTGTTCTTGTCAGTTTCCTAAGCAGAGTTAAACTAAATATAGTCGGTGTGTGTAAGAAGCACAGTTCTTTTGTTCTGAGAATGCTCACTCTTCGGACCCCATAGGAAACACAGTAGAGTAGAAGTGTGCCCTTTTCTCAAAAGCAGAGTGTATTTCTTGTAAGGCGAGCTAGTGTTTGTTTCCCAGTCCTAAATGGTCTTGAATCCCATGCAGTTTCTTGTACTATGAGCAAGAGTTGTTTTCTGGTAAGGAAAGTCACTATTGCGCTCCCATTGCCATACACAGTGCAAATAGCACTGGCGAGTGTTCCCAGCAAGTACAGTGTATTGGACTGAAGAGGATCTACTGTTCTTGTCAGTTTCCTAAGCAGATTTGAACTGGATACTGCACTTGTGTAGGAAGCACACTTCTTCTGTTCTGAGCAAGCTCACTGTTCGGATCCCATAGGAAACACAGTAGAGTAGAAGAGTGCTCTTTTCTAAAAAGCAGAGTGTGTTTCTTGTAAGGCGAGCTAGCGTTTGTTTCCGAGTTCTAAATGGAGTTGAATCCCATGCAGTTTTTGGTCCTATGAGCAAGAGTTGTTTTCTGGAAATAAGAGTCACTATTGTGCTCACATTGCCATACACAGTGCAAATAGCACTGGCGTCTGTTCCCAGCATGTGCAGTGTATTGGACTGAAGAGGATCTACTATTCTTGTCAGTTTCCTAAGCAGAGTTGAACTAAATATAGTCGGTGTGTGTAGGAAGCACAGTTCTTTTGTTCTGAGCAGGCTCACTCTTCTGGCCCTATAGGAATCACATTAGAGTAGAAGAGTGCTCTTTTCTCAAAAGCAAAGTGTGTTTCTTGTAGGGCAAGCTAGCGTTTGTTTCCCAGTCCTAAATGGAGTAAAATCACATGCAGTTTCTGGTCCTACGGGCAAGAGGTGTTCTCTGGAGAGAAGAGTAACTATTGCGCTCCCATTGTCATACACAGGGCAAATAACACTGGCGTCTGTTCCCAGCAAGTACAGTGTATTGGACTGAAGAGGAGCAACTGTTCTTGTCAGTTTCCTAAGCAGAATTGATGTAGATATGGCCCGTGTGTGTAGGAAGCACGGTTCTTTTGTTCGGAGCAAGCTCACTGTTCGGACCCCATATGAAACACAGTAGAGTAGATGAGTTGTCTTTTCTCAAAAGAAGAGTGTGTTTATTGTAAGGCGAGGTAGCGTTTGTTTCCCAGTTCTAAATGGAGTTGAATCTCATGCAGTTTCTGGTCCTACGACCAAGAGTTGTTTTCTGGTAAGGAAAGTCACTATTGCGCTCACATTGCCACACACAGTGCAAATAGCACTCGCGTCTGTTTCCATCAAGTACAGTGAATTGGACTGAAGAGGATCTACTGTTCTTGTCAGTTTCCTAAGAAGAGTTGGATTAGATATGGCCCGTGTGTGTAGGAAGCACAGTTCTTTTGTTCTGAGCAAGCTCACTCTTCGGACCCTGTAGGAAACACAGTAGAGTAGAAGTGTGCTCTTTTCTCAAAAGTAGAGTGTATTTCTTGTAAGGCGAGCTAGTGTTTGTTTCCCAGTCATAAATGGTGTTGAATCCCATGCATTTTCTGGTCCTACGAGCAAGAGTTGTTTTCTGGTAAGGAAAGTCACTATTGCGTTCCCATTGCCATACACAGTGCAAATAGCACTGGAGTCTGTTCCCAGCAAGTACAGTGTATTGGACTGAAGAGGAGCTACTGTTCTTGTCAGTTTCCTAAGCAGAGTTGAACTGGATATGGCCCGTGTGTGTAGGAAGCACACTTCTTCTGTTCTGAGCAAGCTCACTGTTCGGATCCCATAGGAAACACAGTAGAGTAGAAGAGTGCTCTTTTCTCAAAAGCAGAGTGTGTTTCTTGTAAGGCGAGCTAGCGTTTGTTTCCCAGTCCTAAATAGAGTTGAATCCCATGCAGTTTTTGGTCCTACGAGCAAGAGTTGTTTTCTGGAAAGAAGAGTCACTATTGCGCTCCCATTGCTATACACAGGGCAAATAGCACTGGCGTCTGTTCCCAGCATGTGCAGTGCATTTGTCTGAAGAGGATCTACTGTTCTTGTCAGTTTCCTAAGCAGAGTTGAACTAAATATAGTCGGTGTGTGTAGGAAGCACAGTTCTTTTGTTCTGAGAAGCTCACTCTTCTGGCCCTATCGGAAACACATTAGAGTAGAAGAGTGCTCTTTTCTCAAAAGCAGAGTGTGTTTCTTGTAAGGCGAGCTAGCGTTTGTTTCCAGTCCTAAATGGAGTTGAATCACATGCAGTTTCTGGTCCTGCGAGCAAGAGTTGTTTTCTGGTAAGAAGAGACAATATTGCGCTCCCATTGTCATACACAAGGCAAATAGCACTTGCGTCTATTCCCAGCATGTACAGTGTATTAGACTGTAGAGGATCTACTGTTCTTGTCAGTTTCCTAAGCAGAATTGAACCAGATATGGCCGTGTGTCTAGGAAGCACAGTTCTTTTGTTCTGAGCAAGCTCACTGTTTTGGCTCTACAGGAAACACAGTAGAGTGGAAGAGTGCTCTTTTCTCAAAAGAAGAGTGTGTTTCTTGTAAGGAGAGCTAGCGTTTGTTTCCCAGTCCTAAAAGAAGTTGAATCACATGAAGTTTTTGGTCCCATGTGCAAGAGTTGTTTTCTGTAAGGAAAGTCACTATTGCGCTCCCATTTCCATACACAGAGCAAATAGCACTCGCGTCTGTTCCCAGCAAGTACAGTGTACTGGACTGAAGAGGAGGTACTGTTCTTGTCAGTTTCCTAAGCAGAGTTGAACTAGATATGGCCCGTGTTTGTATGAAGCACAGTTCTTTTGTTCTGAGCAAGCTCACTGTTTGGATCCCATAGGAAACACAGTTGAGTAGAAGAGTGCTCTTTTCTCAAAAGCAGAGTGTGTTTCTTGTAAGGCGAGCTAGTGTTTGTTTCCGAGTCAGAAATGGAGTTGAATCCCATGCAGTTTCTGGTCCCATGAGCAAGAGATGTTTTCCGGTAAGTAGAGTCACTATTACGCTCCCATTGCCATATACAGTGCAAATAGCACTCGCGTCTGTTCCCAGGAAGTACAGTGTATTGTACTGAAGAGGATCTACTTTTCTTGTCAGTTTCCTAAGCAGAATTGAACTAGATATGGCCGTGTGTGTAGAAAGCACAGTTCTTTTGTTCTGAGCAAGCTCACTGTTTTGACCCTTTAGGAAACACAGTAGAGTAGAAGAGTGCTCTTTTCTCAAAAGCAGAGTGTGTTTCTTGTAAGGGAGCTAGCGTTTGTTTCGCAGTCCTAAATGGAGTTGAATCACATGCAGTTTCTGTTCCTACGAGCAAGAGTTGTTTTCTGGTAAGAAGAGTCACTATTGCGCTCTCATTGTCATACACAGGGCAAATAGCACTGGTGTCTGTTCCCAGCATGTACAGTGTATTGGACTGAAGAGGATCTACTGTTCTTGTCAGTTTCCTAAGCAGAGTTAAACTAAATATAGTCGGTGTGTGTAAGAAGCACAGTTCTTTTGTTCTGAGAATGCTCACTCTTCGGACCCCATAGGAAACACAGTAGAGTAGAAGTGTGCCCTTTTCTCAAAAGCAGAGTGTATTTCTTGTAAGGCGAGCTAGTGTTTGTTTCCCAGTCCTAAATGGTCTTGAATCCCATGCAGTTTCTTGTACTATGAGCAAGAGTTGTTTTCTGGTAAGGAAAGTCACTATTGCGCTCCCATTGCCATACACAGTGCAAATAGCACTGGCGAGTGTTCCCAGCAAGTACAGTGTATTGGACTGAAGAGGATCTACTGTTCTTGTCAGTTTCCTAAGCAGATTTGAACTGGATACTGCCCTTGTGTAGGAAGCACACTTCTTCTGTTCTGAGCAAGCTCACTGTTCGGATCCCATAGGAAACACAGTAGAGTAGAAGAGTGCTCTTTTCTAAAAAGCAGAGTGTGTTTCTTGTAAGGCGAGCTAGCGTTTGTTTCCGAGTTCTAAATGGAGTTGAATCCCATGCAGTTTTTGGTCCTATGAGCAAGAGTTGTTTTCTGGAAATAAGAGTCACTATTGTGCTCACATTGCCATACACAGTGCAAATAGCACTGGCGTCTGTTCCCAGCATGTGCAGTGTATTGGACTGAAGAGGATCTACTATTCTTGTCAGTTTCCTAAGCAGAGTTGAACTAAATATAGTCGGTGTGTGTAGGAAGCACAGTTCTTTTGTTCTGAGCAGGCTCACTCTTCTGGCCCTATAGGAATCACATTAGAGTAGAAGAGTGCTCTTTTCTCAAAAGCAAAGTGTGTTTCTTGTAGGGCAAGCTAGCGTTTGTTTCCCAGTCCTAAATGGAGTAAAATCACATGCAGTTTCTGGTCCTACGGGCAAGAGGTGTTCTCTGGAGAGAAGAGTAACTATTGCGCTCCCATTGTCATACACAGGGCAAATAACACTGGCGTCTGTTCCCAGCAAGTACAGTGTATTGGACTGAAGAGGAGCAACTGTTCTTGTCAGTTTCCTAAGCAGAATTGATGTAGATATGGCCCGTGTGTGTAGGAAGCACGGTTCTTTTGTTCGGAGCAAGCTCACTGTTCGGACCCCATATGAAACACAGTAGAGTAGATGAGTTGTCTTTTCTCAAAAGAAGAGTGTGTTTATTGTAAGGCGAGGTAGCGTTTGTTTCCCAGTTCTAAATGGAGTTGAATCTCATGCAGTTTCTGGTCCTACGACCAAGAGTTGTTTTCTGGTAAGGAAAGTCACTATTGCGCTCACATTGCCACACACAGTGCAAATAGCACTCGCGTCTGTTTCCATCAAGTACAGTGTATTGGACTGAAGAGGATCTACTGTTCTTGTCAGTTTCCTAAGAAGAGTTGGATTAGATATGGCCCGTGTGTGTAGGAAGCACAGTTCTTTTGTTCTGAGCAAGCTCACTCTTCGGACCCTGTAGGAAACACAGTAGAGTAGAAGTGTGCTCTTTTCTCAAAAGTAGAGTGTATTTCTTGTAAGGCGAGCTAGTGTTTGTTTCCCAGTCATAAATGGTGTTGAATCCCATGCATTTTCTGGTCCTACGAGCAAGAGTTGTTTTCTGGTAAGGAAAGTCACTATTGCGTTCCCATTGCCATACACAGTGCAAATAGCACTGGAGTC
The DNA here is from genome assembly GCF_949786415.1 of Peromyscus eremicus. NCBI lineage: Eukaryota > Metazoa > Chordata > Mammalia > Rodentia > Cricetidae > Peromyscus > Peromyscus eremicus. The sequence continues at coordinate 1,020 of NW_026734983.1, read as the reverse complement.
TGTTCCCAGCAAGTACAGTGTATTGGACTGAAGAGGAGCTACTGTTCTTGTCAGTTTCCTAAGCAGAGTTGAACTGGATATGGCCCGTGTGTGTAGGAAGCACACTTCTTCTGTTCTGAGCAAGCTCACTGTTCGGATCCCATAGGAAACACAGTAGAGTAGAAGAGTGCTCTTTTCTCAAAAGCAGAGTGTGTTTCTTGTAAGGCGAGCTAGCGTTTGTTTCCCAGTCCTAAATAGAGTTGAATCCCATGCAGTTTTTGGTCCTACGAGCAAGAGTTTTTTTCTGGAAAGAAGAGTCACTATTGCGCTCCCATTGCTATACACAGGGCAAATAGCACTGGCGTCTGTTCCCAGCATGTGCAGTGTATTTGTCTGAAGAGGATCTACTGTTCTTGTCAGTTTCCTAAGCAGAGTTGAACTAAATATAGTCGGTGTGTGTAGGAAGCACAGTTCTTTTGTTCTGAGAAGCTCACTCTTCTGGCCCTATAAGAAACACATTAGAGTAGAAGAGTGCTCTTTTCTCAAAAGCAGAGCGTGTTTCCTGTAAGGCAAGCTAACGTTTGTTTCCCAGTCCTAAATGGAGTAAAATCACATGCAGTTTCTGGTCCTACGAGCAAGAGTTTTTTTCTGGGAAGAAGAGTCACTATTGCGCTCCCATTGTCATACACAGGGCAAATAGCACTGGCGTCTATTCCCAGCGTGTACAGTGTATTGGACTGAAGAGGATCTACTGGTCTTGTCAGTTTCCTAAGCAGAATTGAACTAGACATGGCCGTGTGTGTAGGAAGCACAGTTCTTTTGTTCTGAGCAAGCTCACTGTTTTGGCCCTACAGGAAACACAGTAGAGTAGAAGAGTGCTCTTTTCTCAAAAACAGAGTGTGTTTCTTGTAAGGCGATCTAGCATTTGTTTCCCAGTCCTAAATGGAGTTGAATCACATGCACTTTTTGGTCCCATGAGCAAGAGTTGTTTTCTGGAAAGAAGAGACACTATTGTGCTCACATTGCCATACACAGTGCAAA